>NW_007578925.1:66685-197752 GCF_000690725.1 Stegastes partitus
GCCTAAAAAGCACACAACAGTCCAACGTCTGACCCTGCGACCCCTTAAATCAACCATAGAAATGTTTCTTCCTGCATTGCAACAGCTTAACAGCTTTCTAACAACACGGCCATGTGCTGCAGCGATTGAGGAACTCTCGAGCTTTTCCTCTTCACCGCCGCAACAAAACCTGTAATCCATCACTCACTTCCTGTTTGTGCGGCGCCTCAGTTTACGCGCTTCCTGAATGGGCCAAAGGACTTCCCTCTGGATGCACTGAATCTTTCAGCAGCCTGCTTATCTGCACGGCGCACACAAATATGGGCTCAAGATTCACTGGTGCACACAAACAGACACACAAATCTCAAAAGAAAGACACACGTGAATCATTAACAAATGATGAATAAATGAGAAGCGAGATGACCTGAATACAGGACGCAGTCACTTCTCCAGGATCTGCTTTTAAATCTGGAGAATAAAGACAGTTTCACTTTGATACTTGGCACTTTTTTTGGAGTTTATCATCTCTGATAGCTGCTGTTTGACTGATTTTCTGGTACATTTCTGCAGCAAAGATGTAAAAACGTGGTTGTTTTCAGCAGAATGCATTACAGGTGCAGGAGTGAGGAAATTCCTGCAAGTTAAACTACACACACTTGTCAGCCTAGCAGCATAAAGGCTATATATAACACTCTTAAACGTATTTTCTCTATTCAAACACAATAATCATAGCAATTTCCTCAAATAAAACACAATCCTCACTTTGTCAGACCTACTTACTGACACAAGTATCATTTTGTTTTCAAGCCAATACAGTCGTTGACAGCAATCACCTTCACCAGAACTGGATTAGAAGAAGTCATGAGCTGATTTAGGTGACATTCTGCTTTATTTTGACCTTTTTTTCTGGTTTGCAGGCCTTGTGCTCCCCCCTACTGCCTCAGTTCCAGCTCCAGCATCTGTTGTCACTGACATATTACCACTGTGTTGACGGATCTCTCCCGGTTTGGCCTCTTGTTTACTGCTATCATTTGCTATTATTGGGACCATCAGGAAAGGCTGCAGGTCTCCCAGGACCACCAGCGGCACCTCCACCACAACAAACTCTGTCTGGCTAACTGTGTGAGAACAAAGCCAGAACGAAAGTATGCCAGAAGTTAGTGTGTGGTATAAAAGTGCTGATCCTGTGGGTTAATCAGGGGGAAGAAGTGCTGAGGCTGCTCATAAAGCCTAATGTTTCAAATCAGCCTAAGGATGCACTGTCGCGAGTTATAAATACCCGAGTTGGAGAGATGATGCAAGTGAAGTGACTTTAAAGTTCGGAGACTCGTGCGCAGAAACACCCAGCTGGTCGTCTGCTGCTCGGGATGGGAAGGTAACGCTCCCTCCGGGCTTGGACGGCACGATGTTTTATTCATGGAGAGGCCACGACTCCCGCCGATGCTTCAACGCTCGGGTTAAATGCATCAGAAGGAGAAAAAGCAGCTCCCTTACTACACGACAAAATGTGTCCGATTCAATTATTCAGCATTGCAGGTTGACGACAAGAGTGGAGAGCAAAAGAAAGAAAAAAAGAAAAGCGTGTTCGGGGAAAAACAGTCGGGCTGACAGCTGCAGGCATGAAGGTGGTGAGTTTAGTGTGTCGACGGCGAAGCTGCTGCTGAGAGGATGTGAAGAGGTGCTTCACACAGAGCGGCGATCTGGCAGCTTTAGGTCCTCGTAAACACAGAGAGGTTACCAAAGTACACAATCTGAGAGAGGAATGGTCAGTCTGGGCAGAACCGGCTTATGAGGGTGCATAAAAAAGTTCTCAGAAAGGAAACAGGGCATGTAACTAGCATGTTGGGGATTAACTGTAAACTGTAAAGCTTTATATCGCTGCCCGCAAAAACTCAAAGGTTTGAAGCAATCAGAGAAAAAAGGAGAGGAAACCATCGAGCTAGTTGCTGCAGGGGAATGAATCCGTCCACAGCGCAGGTGGCAGAGGCAGGAAAATTCTCCTTCACAATGAAAGTTATTCCATTCACACATAAGATGGGAACTAATTTATGAATTTTGTCAGAAAGCATGTCGGAGTGCATCCAGTTGATCTTCATCAGCAGATGGATGGATGTTAAAACCTCAGCTTTACTGTGAAGACTTTACAGCCATATTAGCTTTAAAGTTCATTCTTCAGCTTTAAAAGAAAAAAATCAAAGAGCATTTGCCTTCTATTCATTGCTTTTGCTGTTTATCTCTACTGGAAATCATCATTATTCTTTAGTAGCATGTGAGAACTGCTTGAGCCTGTTTATGTGGTTATATTTACTGCTAAATGCCTTAATGTCGCCCTCTTAGTCAGGTCTCTGTTGAAATGAGACTTTTATGTGGTTAAATTAAAGAAAAAAAAAATAAAGGTGACTAATCAAAACAGCTTAGCGGAGCTTTGAATAATAACTCTGTTGATGCTTGGTGATGAGACTTTCCGTTACTGAGAGAAGCTACAGCAGACAGTAATGTTTTGAAAGCTTATGATGCTGCAGCCCCACATTAAAACCAGGATTACCTGGAGTCGGCTGGATTTCAAAATTGCAGGTGGAGATTATGAGGTCCAGACATTATCTCCTCAATCCCGACGCTGCTGTCCGATATTTAACCTGCAGATTACGGAGACACGTGTGAAGGTTGCAGTCAGATGTTCTCCTCAGCAGAGGTCACAGAACGCTGGACCGCCATCGAAGAACTCCCATTCACATCCGATGCAAATTTCTTCAGGGATCAATACTGTGCAGAGTGAAGCAGAGGAAGATGTGAGGGATTCCCCCGTTCAAGGCGGGGGAGTGTTGTAAGACATATGGCCGGTTCCCCTGACGAAAGACTTTTTCCTGCAGCAGAGAGAACCACCCCTCCTCCTACAAGAACAGACCTCCAGCTGGGGTCAGAGGTCACGGCCGGAAGAGAGGAGCGTTAACAGAAGACTCTGAAGTCAAACCGACAGCTTATGTTACGACGCTCCATCCTCCCTCCCTGGGTTCCATTGTTCAGACGTGGCTGCTTGTTTACAGCATGCATGCTGGGAGGGTTTTCTGTTTTTTGAAATGTTTCCGTTCGTCTCAAGTTGATTTTTCCTGCAGAGATGCTCGCTGTTGATAAAAAACGAGCGCACGTGGCTCGCAGATATGTCTGTCTGTATGACTGTGGCAGGAGACGGATTGAATCACAGCCAGAGGAGTGAGTCACCTTCTTACTACCGATCATCCGTCTTTATTTCATCCGTCACCACAAAGCTCATAAAGGCAGTTCACAACCCTCCATCCTCGGCTGTCTCCAAAGTCTCAGCCGGCAGATTTATACCCGCTCAGGGCCATTACAATGTTATCGCCCTAATTTCTCAGCACGTTTCTTGACACCGGTTTGATCAGCGTGTGAGGGCGGCCGTCTCTCACGTACAGTCGATTCCCCGTTCGAGCCGGAGAGGATGTTCTTTTCCCTTTGCGGCTTTATTACAAGTAATATATCTGTTAGAGGATGTCTTTCTTCTCTCTCTCAGAGGACAGTGAATGCATCGTGAAATGGTTTCAATCACGAGAGATTGAAACTCAGATTAAATCCGTATGAAAAACAGCTACAGTGGAACAGTTTATACACATGCTGAGTCTGGAGTTTGGGTGAAGTTTGGACTATTTAAAACATTCACGGTTTATATTTCTATGAAAAAGAGTCTGTTTTTTGGAGGAGGGAAGAATAATTTAACCGTCTGAACCCCAAAACATGCCGGCAGGTTTGAAAGGCATGTTATTTACATATAGAAAAACAGGAGTCAAAATACACAGTTTAACAAAGAAAGAAACTGTAAATACAACAAAGAATTGTTCGATTTTTAACTTTCTGAACTAATCACATGTGGTCGGTTTGAAAACTTCAAAAAAAATAAAGCAAAATATTTTTTACGATTACATCAAAATCACTTTATATTAGATTGTTAAAGAAAAAATAGCAAAAATAAACTGTCTACACTAAACGAATTCTGTAAAAAAAACAAACAAAAAAAACAGTTGCACTTCTTGCCACAACACAACCAATGAGCCAATAACGACTTAACTGTGACCAATTCTGTGACTATTAGGTTGAACTGCAGGATATGGTTACACAGAGCAGCTAGGAGACAAGTAACGTTGTCATCTGTGGACTGTGGTTCCGATAAATACTGCAGGTCATCAGCCTGAAATGACCCGACATCATACTCGTAATTGTCCGCTGAGTAATCCACCATTACATTTAGCCGCTTCAGCCTCACATATGTAAACAAACTGGTGATTATCAGACGGTAAGTATCTGGAAATCTCTAATGCATTTAGCAAAATGGCTGCTCCAGATGGCTATTTTTTGTGTTTACTTTTAGTCAGACTTAAAAAGCCAAATGAGTCATGCAAAAAAAAAAAAACAACAACAAATATTTTTTATGACTCTGTGTGTCCCTGAATCTCTACAAAAGAGGCAGAGAGTGCAAAGTTGCCATGACCCATAGAGTCACAATGAACACATGAAGAATGAAAACTACAGCTCGTGACCTTAAAAAGATGTAATAGTAATTTATTTTTTCTTATTTAACCTTTATTTAAGCAGGAAAAGGCTCACTGAGATTAAAAATCTCTTTTACAAAAGTGTCCTGGCCAAGACAGGCAGCAGCACAACTGACAGACAGACAAGGTCACAACAGCATCCACACAGACATCATTACTCATAACACATGGTGAGATTACATATTGAAGATAAGAAATCAACATATCAGTACAGATCGGAAACATAACTGGCAAAATAATCATCTGTTAAAACATCTACAGACTGATGATTTTGCCTCCAAGTCATTTAGGAACACTTTAAACGTGTATAAAGAGACCAGCTCTTGAAGTTTCAGGTCTTTTTGCAATGTGTTCCAGGTAGAGGGAGCAGCGAATTTAAAAGCTTTCTTTCCCCATTCAGGTCTAGTCTTAGGAACAGGCAGCAGCAACAGATCCTGGAACGGCAGACTGCAACCACTTGGAGCTTTTGTACAAGTAAAAACCTGTAAATAACTAGGAAGCAAGCCTAAAACACATGTATAAATTAAAATATGCCAACGTTTTTTCCTTGGTGTGGACAAATCTGACCATCCAACACGAGAATACTAAGATATACTTTTGGTTTTAACTATCTCTCAGATTTCTGCATGAATTTGTGGTTCATATTGTGCATTTAAATCTCTTTCTTGTGGAAAAATTCAGAGGAAGTGAGTTCTAATGACATATTTCATGTCCGCAAACGAGAGCTGTATAACGGAAGAACATCACACAATGAATCACAGACTATTTGCATTGACGCAGAGTTTTTTTTTTTTTTTTTGTAATTTGGGTGAATAGATTCTTTAAAGTCTCCTGCTGCATGAAATTCACTGGTGCAGAAGAACAAGTCTGAGATGCGAATGATCTCATCTTCATGTTTACTCCCCAGACTAAAGATAGTCATCTCTCAGCCAGTATTAACTGTGGCCTCCTCCACATGAACGTCCCGTCAGTGTGACTCTGCTGCAGACGTACACGACTTGATAAGCTGATATTACGCAGCAGAGCCCGGCGGTATCTAAAGGAACACGATGGCGAGGTGAGACATCCGCGCTGAACTGGCACCGTTACACACTGTACAGCCTCGGTGACTGAGATAACACATCATTATCTATTTTCAGTTGGCTTTACTGAGCCCAGTCTGTCATTATATATGCAGCGTGGAGATCTGGAGGAGAGAGAGAGGTGACAGCCAGGAATGTGACACAGTTTTCACCGAGAGCTGCAACGTAGAAACACCTCTTAGCCTCGTTTGTTGGCATGAGTCGGTGATGCCACTCTTAGGTGCTGAGTTTAGCTGCTGCTTAGCTTAGCATAAACTCAACTCACACCACCTCCGCAGGCCACTCATTTTAGTAGTTTTTACACTTTTGCACAGTTTTCTATATTAAATAAGATAGAAAAGCATGTTTTAGAGGTGCAGATTGGTGTTGCCTTTGGACGAAAACCGTAAAAGCATAAAGAATTGTCGGATTTTGAACAGTCCATGAGCTACTCATGTGGGCCATGCTTTTTGTTGTCAGAAAACAGAAACAAATCTGAGTTTAAAATTGTGATATTTCATTAATATTACTTCATTTTATATGTCTTGTTTAAAATTTGCCAAAAATAAATCATCAGCCAGAACCAGATTCTTTGAAAAACTAAAAAATTCTGCATACCTCAGTGTAACTATGAAGCCATTACTGACTCATCTGTGGCCAACAGTCATGGACAAAAATTCAAGGAATTTCTGGATGAACTGAAGGTTTTGTTTACACAGAGCTGAGCTACAGGTGGCTACTGTTTAGCTTAGCTTAGCATAAACACAAGGTGTTAAACTTCCAGCGCCTTTAAAGCCAACTCCTTGAGTTAGTTTTCACACTTTCACCACACTTATGCAGTTTTCTACATTAAATAAGATACAACTGTTATCTTTGGGGGCTTCAAGGTGACCCGGTCACCTCACAGCTAGAAGATCCCTGGTTCGCGTACTGGTTAGGACGCCTGGGATCTTTGGGCGTGGAGTTTGCATGAGGTTAATTGGTGATTCTAAATTGTCCGTAGGTGTGAATGTGAGTGTGCTTGGTTGTCTGACCTTAAGTGTAGCCCTGTGATAGACTGGTGACCTGTCCAGGGTGTCCCCTGCCTTCACCCTAAGTCAGCCCAAGTGAGGATTAAGCGGTGTATAGATAATGGATGGATGGATGGATGGTACCTTTGGACAGAGCTAAGCTAGCTGTTTCTCCTTAATTGTCTTCCAATGCTAAGCTAAATAGGCTAGAGGCGAGTTTGAAATGAAAACAAGCAGCAGGGAGCAGAGTTGGCAGTAAAGTCAGACAGTTTCCGGCATCCTTCACATCCTGTTAGATCTGATTCAGACTCTTAGTAAAATGACATCAGACACATATATCAGTTTGTTCATTGCAGCCAATTAAAAAGCTATAAAGGCGATTTGTGATCTCTGATCATGGTTCAACCTCTGTTTTATAAACCAATCAGTTGTTAGATCAGTTGTTAAAACCAGGTGTTTCCCATCATGCCCTGAAGCTGTGGGTTTCTGGAGAACGCCCGGCTCGATGAACTGCAGCCGCCTTGCTCTCATGATTTATTGTCGCCTACGTCATTGTGGCGTCAGAG
The DNA here is from genome assembly GCF_000690725.1 of Stegastes partitus. Taxonomy (NCBI): domain Eukaryota; kingdom Metazoa; phylum Chordata; class Actinopteri; family Pomacentridae; genus Stegastes; species Stegastes partitus. The sequence goes on from NW_007578925.1 coordinate 73,864, forward strand.
CAAGTCAGGATCAAGTTGGACAGAAATCTAATTGACAGGCGTTGTGCAGGAATCGATTCTGTGCAGGTGTGACTCAACTTGAACGAACGTCAGATGTATCAAATGTATTTACCCTGCAGACATGTAGCGTGGGAGCTTTTTTATTTATCCAGCTCTCTTTTAGAAATCAAATGAACATATTTCTTAAATGGCAAAAACTGTTTCTTCTAAGCATCTACCTCTGGGATTTCTCCCACCAACTCAATGTTAGATTTAAATGTACATTGCGTAATTTCTGCTTTGCGGGGACTCACTAATAAAACAATGACAATTGCTGACAATGTGAAGTAGAGTGGGATCATGGGAGCTGTCAACGAAATTTAATCTACCAGTTTCTCTAGTGGCAGGAAATTGCAAGTACTTCAATTATCACAAGATGTAACAGACAGAAATCTGTAATTTGGGTGAACTGACCCTTTGAAATGTTTAGAAAGCGGTCGTGCAGCAGCTCACTGATTTCAACCCAAGCAGGAAGAGTCTTCAGTGTGTTTCATGGCAGCCTGAAACTGGACACCCAGCGTTACACCGCCGTCTCCTGACACACTCTCACAGCTTCATCGGCTCCCCCTCCTCCACCGGAGTTTCGCTGGGCCCTTGTTTTTATCTAATTTCACTTCAGAACTTGGTGATAAAGTGCACCTTGCAGTTTCAGCTCCATTGTTTCTGTTCTCTGGGATCACGGCCAAAAGCGAACAACTCACTGATGCTAAATTGTTCTGGTGGTTGGCGGCTCGTGATGCAAACTGTTGAACATGGTTTAATGTTTTACTCTCCTCTGGGTGTGAAAGTGTGCGTCTGTATGAATGGAATGTGTGAATCACGCCGAGTGGCTCTGACGGTGACACAAAGGACGCCGGAGTCGCTGCAGTGTGTTAAAAAAGCGAGAGTGCAGAGCTCAGTCCAAACTTGAGGGCCGGTTTGCGACTTTCATATGAGCTCAGTGACGGGATTTCTGAAGTGCCTTTGAGCAAAAGACACATAGTCCTGGAGCCCTGACACCAAGTTTGATCTCTGTGGAGGAAAAAGGACCTCATATAAGGACATTTAGAAGCTTTTACGATTTTAGAAGAAGTAGTAAAGTGACTATGAATAATAGATTGATACTGAAACATAGATGATATGGGTCCACAGATTATAGAAACTTGTCGTTAAAGCAGTACTTTTATATTAATAGTTATTGGCAATAATGGGTAAAATAAGTATGCGCAGTGTAAAAGCCACAAACAATGTTAAAGCTCCCATTGACAATTCTTTTGCTGTCCTGGTTCACAACTGCACAGAGAGGTAAATGAGATGCCTTTCTTGTGCACCGTATGTATGCTGAAGTGTGATTTTGTTTCTTTGTATATTTAAATGACAAACCAACAAAACAGATAGTAAATGTCACATCAAAACAAACATATTCTCTCCAACATAACACACTCGGGATATATTTAAGCTTAAAAACAAAATCTGAAACATGATATTAATGGATTTCCAGGCTTTACAACAAAAAACTAACAAACAAAAATCAAACTTATTTCTGTTTGTCTTTCTAGAAAAGAAAAAGTCTTTGATAAACCTCATCAGCTGATTGATATTTAAGGAATCTGCCCAAGTGGCATTAAAAATCTGATGTATGATGTGCAGCCTCACAGAAATCACATGAACATTTCTCCAAAACACAAAAACAACACAAACGAAAAGATGCAATATTGATCCAGATTTTCTTTGTAGACAGAAAATTGTGAAATCATTTTTAACTGGAAGGATCGTATTGATGTAAATGTTGTTGTCTGATATATTTGCTTCCAAGTAAATCAAAAATGTCTTCTGATTTAATTAAAGTTATATATATGTTGGATTTCTCAAAGATGAGTCCGTCATCTTGGTAGCCTCAATATTAACCTGTCGCCTCTTAAGAAAACGATTATATCTTGTAATTACATGATATATTTGTCATTTTATTTGTTCCACATCTTTGGTTTTATTCTTTATAAGCAGCTGCTCACACTGGTTTTATGCTTTCCAGACAAACACGATAAACAAAGCAGCTCTTCTTCTTGTTTTCTCGTGTGCATGAGTGAAATGTCTTTTACGTACGCATTCCCCCTGATTGCAGTTTGTGTAGAATTGTGTGAAAGTCCACTGCTTTGAGTTTGAGTCTGCAAATGACCCTTTTCACCTGCAAACCTCGTGTAGAGTCAACACTGGAGCAAACACTGAACTTTGGTCACTTTGGCTGTAAATAGACGCTAATGTTGATCTGTTTGCGTGAATGAGCGACTGTTTGCTAACAAGTTTGTAACATCGGGATTAGAAGGTGGTAATACGTTAATTATTTAATCTGCTTTAATGTGCAGTGCATAGAACCTGTGAATAGCTGCTCCAGAAAGAAAAAAAACGACATTAACCTTCAACATATAAGCTGCAGTTTGCCCTCCAGTGAAACCAGCCTTCTGCTCTACAATGGCGGCCAAATTCCAGCAACATTCCTCAGACGGCTTTACAACAGCGGCCGCAGTAAACGGGCACCATCCTGCAACAACAAGTCTTAAATGTACATTGTGTTTGCAGAGAAAACAAAGCAGGACCTCCTAACAGGCCGGTGACTGGCTGGTCGGGGTGTGGCGGACGTCGCCTCGGTGAAATGCCCCATGCGGGCCGGTTAATGCGCTCCATGTGCTGGAAACCCGACACACCGACTGAGAGTAGAGGCACAACAGGACAGACGGAGCTTCAGGTGATGGAAGAGTCCCCAGTGAGCCATCAGCCATATTTATCATCCTCCAGCCCTAAAACCAGCAGCCAGGATGCAGCCAGACGCATCAGTAGATCACGAAAATTCAGCTGCCTTATTTTTTTTTTTTTACAAATTTTGTTCATTTCAACAATAAGATTTCAGTTTTTTCTTGTTAGTTTTCATCCTTTCACTTTTCTGGCTTTGTCAAAAAATGTCACACACTTGTTTTGCATCATTTCTAGCATAATTGGGCTACAGTTGTGTTAAACTCCTGAGTGTCAAGGTTTTTCCTGGCACATTAACTTTGATTATTTCTTCAAAATATATATTGCATGTTAATAAAATTAACTTAAAATAATGGTTAAATAACACCAACGTAATTGCTTTTGTGCAGCCTCTCCTTTTGTGTAGCTTCTACTCCATCTCACAGTCTTCAGTTCAATGGATCAAGTTGGCTCAGATTTCATCATGTGACCAAAGTGTGAACCTTCAGTAATCTGATCACAAGACATTGTAAATGGGGTGAGATCACAACCTCTTTCCCTGCTTCAATTTGGTTCTTTTTCACGCCTGACTTGCCTTTTTTACTTATTCTTTCCACTCAACATCTAAATTGCTGATTTTGTTTCCCAGTTCAAATGGTTAGGGGAAGAGTCTGTTGTGTTTTTTTGGTTATTGTCTCAAGATTTATCAGATTCTTGCAACATTGCAGTCCATACGTGTCGACTTATGCAGACTGATTGTCCCACATTTAGATCTTACAGACGTATTGAGTTCAGTCAGGTGGTCAGCAGCCTGTGTTGTGCTTTGAAGTGGCTCATTTTTCACTGCAGTTTAAAGTCCTGCGCCTCAATGGAAACAGCACAACAAAGGCTACAAGTGCAGAGACCTAACAAATGTCTTTAGTGCAGTGTGACACACCCAGCTGGCAGGAAACGTTTCAACAATGTTAGACAACACTACCTGCAAGTTCTAATATGTTTCTATAGAAAACGTTTTCAACAAATGTTCAAAGAAAGTTTTAGGAAAAAAAAAATGTCAACACAAAAAGAACAGAAGAAAAAGAGAAACGTTCTCAGAGCAACATTCAAAAAATGTTTTCCAGATGTTATCGAGACATGAGATGATTTATATAAAACTTTCTGGTAGTATGATGTATTAACAAAGATGGAACATTCTGCCTGCAATGTTCTGAGGATGTTTTGGGGATGTTTTTGAGGGAACACATTATGGAAAGTTATGTCATAAAACATTCTCATAATGTTCCATGATAACAAGGCAGGAATGTTCACAAATCAACATTCAAAAAAATGCTTTCCAGATGTTATTGAGGCCTTTTTGTTAAGGGAACACAGTATAGAACGTTCTTCTATAACCCAATGAAAACAAGGGAGTGATGTTCTCAATGCAACATTCAGAAAACGTTTTAAAGATGTTATTAAGACCTCAGACGGCAGTATGTTATTTCTAAGAAGTTTGTGTGATATATTAACAGAGGTGGAACCTTCTGCCTGCAATGTTCTGGAGACATTAAGGGGAGGTTGTTGAGGGAACACGTTGTAGAATCTATAAAACGTTCCCACAATGTTCCACAGTGTTACAGGATAACAAGGGAGGAACGTTTTCAGGGTAATATTAAGTTTTGGGGATGTTAGGGAACAACGATCTAACAATGTTGTCAGCAAACAGTATTAAATTAACTGAAATTAAAGAACATTCTGGGAACTAAAAGTAAACTTCCCACTGAAAACATTAGCAGAACATTCTCACGTTTTTTTGAACAAAAAAAAAAAAAAGGCTGGGCAATTATAAGTCTAGAAATCCAAAAAAGAAGAAACTAAAGTTGAATTTTCTTCATTATGTATTTCATTTTTTAAAAAACAAAGACATGGAATCAACACAATGTTTTTCCAAAGGTCTACAGCTGTTACTAATACTGGAACGGAAATGGTGGCTCTATATGCTGTAGATATTCCAGGACTTGCATTTTTAATTTGTTTCCATACCTGTCTCCTTGTCTTTTATGAACACAGCCTGTTCAGTCAAAAACTCCCAGAAATGTTGGTACATGACTGTTGGTTGCAGCTGAGTTTCTAATGGCTTCACAGTTGCAACAAGAAGTGCAATATTTCTTTCTTTTTTAAATTTTTTTTACATCTGTTTAGAGTTGTAAGTTTTTTTTTTTTTTTTTTTTCAAAAGACAAGTAGAACAAAGTGATTTTGATGGAATAGCACGATTACAAGGTAAGATTTCATTTTCCTGATGGAACCATGATTCACAGATGAGTACTTCATGGCTCATCGAAAAGTAGAAATTCTGATGATTCTGCTGTTTTTACGGTTTCTGGTGTAATTTTGGCACTTTTTTTTAATGGACAACATGCTCTTCAAAGTGGAAGGTTTTGGGGTTCAGAGGGTTGAATGAATGGTTGCAGTTTATCTCGGAGATATAATTTTGATATGCTGCAGGTTTTTACAGTGAGCTAGTCCAAAGAAAACATCCATAATGCCCGACTTCCTTTAGAAAAGTGAAACAAAAGAGCAGAATAATTTTCCTACAGTCCCTTAAAGCTGAGACGTCTCAGAGTGACTTATGTGTCACAGGGCGGAGGACGAGGAGGACGAGGAGGTCACGTTTCCTACAGCGTCCCTCCTCCTCCTCCTCCTCCTCCCTCTCAGTGCTGCTGCAGCGGCTTCCTCCTCTCTCAGTGTGCTCAACAGTCCTTCACAGTGAGAGACGGAGCACATCTGGAGCTGCAGTCGTGAGGCCAAACCCGGCGCCAGCCCAGATCCAAGCCAACACCACAAACACACACTCAGGAACACACACACTCGTCCCTGCGTGTCCCAAAACGCTGCCATGAGAGTTTGCTTCTCGCCCGTCATTTGAACAAACGGGAGGTCTGACATGCTGGATGTACGTTCTCATTTTTGCGTGGAAACACTCGGCTCAACAATGCAGCCAAAGAGTCAGTCTACTTCCCCCAAAAAAATCCCTCCCACTGAAGCGCCCTTAAAAGCTTCTTAAATTAATCCTGAGAAATTAACATAAGCAGATACCGTTCCTTTCTCATTGAGGCAGGCCCTCGTGCACGTTAATTGTTCACAGCTTTTCTAATCCAGTCGTGCACATGTGGGACCTGATCCAGGCTGCCTGCTTCTGATTAAGACTCGTGGGACGAGAGATGCTGAGGGAGGCATCCGAGGTGCATTTTTCTGGGTTTGCGGGATCCAAAACTATTGTCTTGATTGGCCGACTGAAACGTCTCAGTCATGCTCAGAGTTGTGATTATTGCTGATTTACCCAGCTGAATGAAAATAATACAGCTGGGTAATTATGTCTGTGGAGAAGGAGGCACACAATTGGCTGATTGCTCCGTTTTGCGGGGGGCGGAAATATTTAGATCCAAATCCTTAACTGCAGTCTCACACTTTCATGGGAATCCATCACTCAGCAGCAGCGTCTGTCCAAACCTCTGCTGCTTTGTGAGATTTAAAATTAAACGTATAAGGGCAGGAAAAAGTCGGGCATGAAGACAAGAAGAAGGAAAACAACAGCTCAAAGCAGAAATACGCTTTTGTAACCATTCTAATCCAGACTGAAGGATCTCAACAACTACTGGATGGATTGCCTTTAAATTTTTTCCAAACATTCTTAGCCCCCAGAGGATGAACCCTAGTGAATCAATGACTTTCCCATGTATACATTAAAGACAACTGGATGCTACGATGGCACCCACTCATTTAAATGAAACTGGAAAACTGAGAAAATATCCAAACTACTCTATGTTGCAAGTGAATTATAGCCTTTTGTGAACACTCATATTTGTTTTGGGCCCAAAAAACAAAAAAAAAACAAATTTTGGAAAAACAGAACACTGCTGTTAGAATTTGGTTCTACTTTATAGTAATTTATTACAGTGTGGTGCATGTGTTTACTACAAAACACAAGAAAACAAGCTACGTTTCTACAATAAGACCTGCGTGGCAGGAAGTGATGAACCTGGTTACACAGGAAGCAGTAAATTGAGCCACCTGCAAGGAGGGATTTTATTGATCGGAGCTGTTGTTCTATTCGGTGGTGATGATTTTTGACAGAGTTTAACAAAGATCTGAGAGCGAGAGTACAAATCTGAGCAGACATTTTGAAAAACTGAAGCACAGAACATTTGTGTAGCAGCAGAGCAGATTTGTACCTGAACATGGTGTATTAGAAGAAAAAAACACAGGAGGAACAGACGCTCAAATTCTGCTCATAAAATTAAGACATAATGCTTTCAAATTAAAAGACCACACTCTTGATTAGAGATAATACCTCCACATTCGTCAGGTTAAACCTAATATTTCACTCAATCCTTCAGTTTACGGCCCAATTAGTTCGCATTTGCAACATACTGATCTAATAAGCCCCTAAATCAGAGTCGGTGAAATCATCTCATCCGATTGATACGCTGATGTTTGCAGTCATGAAACGCACTCCAATGGATTCCCTGTTGTCTGCTTCAGGCTCCACCAGTGGACGCCTGCCAGGTCTGCTGTGAATCAACAGTGGACGAATTCCTTTATCACATTAACTCTCCCCTCTTGTTAGGGGCCAAATATTGCTGATTTACATACGCAATTAGCAGCGCTGAAGGGGCAAAACTCCGCCTGACAGTGGTTGTCATGGTCCAAAAGAGTAATGCAATTAGAGCCAATTGTTTAAGCACAGCCGCCCCGTTCAATTACTCGTGTGCAGCTGACAATTACTGTCTGGCTGTTTGAGATGCACGACTAATGAATGACATCGGGACACGCTGCCACCTTGCATTACTGCTCGACCGATTCACACAGTCATCAGAATAACACCAGGTTCCTTTTTAGCTAACAAATGGAGAAATCTTGTTCATGTCAGCAAGAAAAAAAAAAAAAAAAAGAGAGAAAATTAAGGAGAAGATTCACATTTGCTTTGAAGTTTCATAATTTGTCCTCTTGAACGTGCAACACGATCCAATAAACGAGAACAGAAAGCTTTAATGTTTACATCCAGAGGGCTTTTATTATTAACTTTACAGCTTCACACACAGAGAAATACGTTTCCTGCTCACACCCGACTTATAAAGGCCGTGATAAAAAAGTACAGATAGAAGAAACAGAAACCTCCACCGAGAATACTGAGCTCACTGTTATGTTTTTGCACAAAGTTGACGTCCCACAGCTTCAAACAGCCTGAATTCACAGAGGGACGGGATTTTATTAAAAACAGGGAGGATCTGTTTGTATGAACAGCCCAGATTTAATAACATGTAAAAAAAAAAAAAATAAAATCCTGTATCTCACATATTGCAGACCTAAAATGCACTGTGTGTAGATCTGTCATTTTAATAAAGAAATGTTCAGATCTTTATAACATTTGTGCTTCATTCAAGCATTAGTTGCTTATCGATGAGGGACAGATGGAGCTCAAGTATGATTTTTTATGTGCTACAGGGAATCTTCAGTAATCAGTAACTTGGTTCATATTTATAGACGTGAGCAGTTCAGCTGGTGGTCTCCTACAACTGCTGCAGTTTTAGTAGTTTTATTTTCTACTGGCTCTACCGGTTGAACTTAACATTTAAATAATTTTACTAACAGTTGGCAGCTCTTTCCTCCTGCCTTTACTGGAGGTCACGACTTTGGTTCAGGAAAGTTTCATGATTCAGTGGGAGATGTTTTATGTTTTCTGGTCAAATGTGAAGAAGTAAAGCAGAATGTACATTTAAAAAAAGAAAGAAAAAACAAGTAACCGAGAGAAAACACTGGAAATGTTTAAAACCAGTAACTGCAATGTCGTCGACATAGAAGAAAACAATGTATCACATTATTGCAGCATCCATGGTTTACATGTCATGCCAAAGCAACTTTTTTTTCTTGCAGTTTCTGCAGTTCCCTGAACAGCCACTTGAGGCTGACTCCAATCAGACTCAATCCCTATAGACCCTCATGTTAAAATGACAAACTTTAAAGCTGAAATAAACACATTTACAGCATGGCACTAAAAACAGTTTTGGTCTCGATAGCTAATTCTGCCATTCATGTAAACTGTATGGGGAGGGAATTTTTATATAGGTGACCCATTTAAATTGTATTGGGGATTAAAGTTCTGCATAATTAAGGGAATGGCGGCTTCAAATATCAGGTGAGTGGTGTCACGGGACAATCCACAGCCCAAAACAGTTTGCATGGCACCACCTTTGCTCAGTTTTTGATTAGCCAGGAGTTAAAACCAAGGAGGTACCTCCGTCTTTTTATACAGTTTATGGTCAGAACCCTCTCTCTCTCTGCAATGACTGATTAAAAAAAGGCAAAAAAAGGTAATCTAAATAAATAAACTAAATGCATGGTGATATTATTTATCTGTGGTTTTTATGAATAATGTTTATCGGCTGAAGTTTAGAACCATATTTGGAATTTAAAAAGCAAAACAGCACAATACAGGTAAGGTTATTACTTCGGGCATGATTATGAGGATTTATTTAACTTTGGAAGTGGACGCTTTCTCCAAGTATTGTATTAAAAGTGCCGGATTTGACCTAAGAGTCACTATTTGTTCCCCATTTAGCAAATTAAAATCCTACGTACACATTGTTCAAATAATTCTGCATGATTTGCACATTTCTGGTGAGCGTGTTTACACAGTGCTGCTGAAACTTTTCCTTCAGCGATACTTCTTCCACCTGTGACATGAGACAGTTTATTCATGTTTATCCAAAGTGCAGCACACATGACCACATTCGTTAAAAGTGCCACCTTTTCAAACCTGAAGAGCAAAATCTCATTGCCAATAAACATCAGCTTTGTGTCGGGAGCGCTTGGCCCGGCAACAAAACATCAATTGTTTCCAATTGGCAGAATCTCCTTCCCTCAGTCGCGGCTCTGGCCAATCAGAGGCTGGCTTGGTGGAATGGAGCACGTTCGCCGTGGCAACCGCGCCGCTCTACCTCTGCTCACTGACAGTCCTCACAGCGTCCTCTCTGTCTCCGTCAGACGGCCAAAATAACACTGAAACTGGCCTTTTCCTGCAGCTCGGGACGAGGTAAAAATTCTGCTTTTTCACCAGCGAGCTGCAGCTCGAGGGGTGGACATGTCAGAGGGGAGGTTATCTCCGAGCTTCAGGGTGGTGACTCCAAAATGAGTAAGACGTGAGACAATCTGGGAGTCGGTGCAGGGCTGCATCGTCCGCCTGCAGCAGATGCTCGTGGGGGGAGAGAAAAAAAAAAGCGGTGATATTTGAGCCACGGCACAGATGTGGGAATTCAGCTGGAGACAAGTGTGGGTGGTGCTGTGTGTTTTAAAGGCAGCTGGGTTCAGGAGACAGACCACACTTGTTTGAGTAACCCCTCCCTGACCGCACATCTGTACACGGGAAACAAACACACAGCAAACACTCGGACCCCCAGCGGAGACCTGCTCCACTGTTTACTCCTCCACATCTTTGAATCCACAGCGATGCCACGAGCAGCTCAGAGAGGCATGTTTAGAGGATAATCTTGGCCGGACCATCTGGTCAAGATTTTCTCTGTAGTTCTGATTTCCACTTTTTTTTCCCATGAGAAGGACAGAAAATAGTCTCTTTTTTTTTGGTGTAAGAAGCCTCATGGGTTTGATTTACTCCTTCAAATGGGTAATTGAACGACGTTTGCTGGCACCAGCGTCCCAGGCCGGCGGTGAACTATATAATCTATACTTATACTATTACTGATCACTTCCAGTTCTATCTGCCCATCTGGATGCTTCGGCAATCCCATAACCCCCCCCAGTATAATCGCTGTTGACACAGGAAATTTAATCTAGATATCTTGGTGATGATGAAAGTGGTTGTAATAGGATTAAACTGGGCTTGACAGGAGTGTGACATCGCTACTACAGGGCACTGCTCCATAACTACATCACTGCTAGTGGGATGGAACGTAGCTCACTGTTTGCATTGTGCGGCTCAAATGTTATAAAAAAAATAAAATAAAAAAATCTGTTTGTGTCCTTTAAAAAGGGAATTTGGCCAAATAAACTTTAAAAAAAAAAACAGTCATGACAAAATAAATGTTATTATATTGATATTTGAGTTGCTAAATGGTGCACATTTTTCATATTGGCGCCATCGTTTTTCTATTCACACATGCTCCTGAAAAACTCTCGTTCTTGTTCAAAATCCAGCCATCATTACATAATTGTTGTGTGATAATGGACTGATGTGAGAATTAATTGCCTTCAAAGAATAATAACATATTTGAGATTTAACTGTTGATGGTAGTAGCTTCACCATAAGGTCCAGGCCAGACATGAAAAAAACAAGAAAAAAAAAGGTCTGCAAAGGTCAAATTTGAGCATGGGTCTGGCCATCTATTAAGAGTAAGTCTCATTCTTTTTGCTCTGTTTTTGGTCTCTACCAGCTCCCATGAAAAATGATTTTTTTATTTATTTTTTGCTGCTTAATAAACATAAAAAGCTTTGTTCTTAAAACAGCTGCCTTCATTGGCCAAAAACATCATTGTGGAAGCTGCAAAAGTGAACAAAAACTGAAGTTTTGTACCAGACAGCTAAACAATGAGCTGAAACTCCTTTATAAAGTCGAGGGAGCCACTTTTCCATTTACACACCGTTTACAATAAACTTTAAAAGACATTTAAACTTCAGTGGGTGGTACCGTATCATAAATTTGGACAAAAGTGTAACATCACGTGACACTTACTAAATTCACATTTAAATAAGATGAGAAGAACTTTATTGATCCCTCACTGGGGAATTTACATGTTACAGCAGCTGGATACAAATAATCAAGATATAATAAAGAGTATGCAATCAAATAAGTTGCATTACATTTGCTGTTTAAATACAAATTACACACTTATATGTACATTATTTTTCATACTGGTTGCATAGTTGTGTTTTTTCCAGTACTTTCAAGGCACATGTTGCTTTCTAATCACATATGTGCTGTTTAAAACTCAACTAACAGTTCTGAAACTTGCTAATATTAGACAAGTCCATTAAAAAATCCAGCCGTTTTCACATTATTGTTTGGTGAGAATGCAGTCACACTGATTTCAGAACGTATTTTGGATTTAAATATCAACATGACTAGCTTGTTTCCTCACTTATTTGTTTTGTTAAATGTGCACACAGATGGATGAGAGTAAAATTTCAAATGAATGGCACAAAACAGACAAATAAAAACAGGAGAAAACATCTGGGAAGGTAAAAGACTAACATTGCAATCTATGGCAAACACACAAACAGAAGAGTGGGTGTTACCTGCTGGTATTTATAGCCATGGAGGTGATGAGGTGAGTGTAAACAGGTGAGTGAAGAGGAGGACATGATCAGGGGAGAAATCAGGACAAGTGGCTGCACCTGAAAAGACAAGAGGGTTAATAAATGGTAAAACACCAGCAAAATTAAAGAGCAAATAAATGAACAGAACTGTGAATCTTAATTATTTAAGTCTGTATATGCAGTTTAGTACCTTTTTTATGCTTGATGTTGTGTTTTGCAGTTTTCCACAACTAGGTTTTTTACTTAACTATAGTTAAGTGGATCAAAAATCTTCTCTGAGATCACACAAAACAAAACAATATTTAGAGTTTAGCCCACTAATAGATTTTTATACTATATGCACATGAATGGAGGCCAATTACATGCTTTCAAATAGTTCGAGGTTTGCTGTAATTTGCAGTAAACGTGCTTAAAAAAGCCAAAAGATGCTGGTGTGATTCTGTTAATGTGTCATATTTGATAAATTATGTCACTTTTAAGAAAATATTTCTCATAGTTTTTCCCTCTTTTCCTTCATATTTGGAATTATTATCAGTTCTGACAACTTGTAGTCCCTATATAGTAATTTAATTTACTTATTGTTACTTATTGTCATGGACTTTTATCTTCCTGCTACTCAAGATTTTATTTATTTTTTGTCTTAAATCTGAGAGGTGCCTTCTGTTTTAGTTCAGATAAAGATAAATCAGTAAAAACACTGACTGCTTTGCTGTTTTAGCAACATCTCATTAAAATTAGGTCAAAAACTTCAAATAGCCACATTGCATGTCTCATTCTCCCGACAAACATCTCTGTTGTTACTGAAAATCAATGTCCAGCACAAACACACATGTAAACACATATCGGAAAACATCGGCTCTGGTATTGGCAGAACGATCTGTGAGTTTAAACGTCCGGTCGGACCGATGCTTCGTCTGTCGAGAAAGAGGTTTTCAGGATGAATGGATGTGTAAGAAAACAGCTTCATCATGTTCAGAAATAACTACACATCACTTATAGCTACGTGATACCTGCTAGTTATCCTTTAAAAAATGTGCAGCTGAGCTCCAGAAAATGAGAGATAAAAATAGGGCAGAAACCATAAAATTTATATTTCAGTCACGACTCGAGGATCTTAAGGTCTTTTCTCTGCTCATGTATCTGCCATGTGGCCTTTTAGCATACGGCCAGATTACGGGTTGCACGGTTGCAGCCGCAGAAAGCCATTACTTAGGAGCTAAAGGCTGGAGTTAAGATTATCGGCAGGCCTGCAGGCCAAAGAGATTTGTTTCCACAAGCACAACACAACAGTGTGTTGAGCAGCGAGAGGATTCCGGGGTGGCAACGGTTAAATCCAAGATTAGGCTAATTCTGGACGATGAGCATTTTTGGTTGAATTTCTGTGGAAATGTGTGTTTGAGAATATATAATTAAATCACTTGACCACACTGACCAAGGGACAACGGAAAAACCAAAAGACGCTGATACGTGACGCAGCAGTGGTGATTATTAGAAGCAGCTCTTCTCAGAAAAGAGGAAATACAAATAGGATGCTCAGTATTTGCTTTTTTTGTTGTCGCTTGTTTCAGCTTTTTTGACTAAAAGCAATCTCCTGCTTATACTTGTTAAGGCTAGCCGGGACTTTAACACTAATGCGTTAACATAATGTTGTTTTTATGTTGAAAAATTCACAATAAACTTAAGATTTTCTACCAGCATACACATATATCTGGTTTAGTGAAAAATGTAGGTCAAGACAACGACTATTTTGTTTTTTTTTGTGAAAATACTCGTTTACGCTGCTCCTAAAAAGTCGGCTACTGCAGGTTAAACAAACATTTGAAGCAGGGGTGCCCAATCCTGGTCCTGGAGAGCCCCTATCCAGCATGTTTTAGATGCTTCCCTCTTCCAACACACCTGATTCACAAGATCAGGATCGTTATCAGGCTTCTGCAGAGCTTGATGATGAGCTGATCATTTGAATCAGGTGTGTTGGAAGAGGGAAACATCTAAAACATGCTGGATGGGGGCTCTCGAGGACCAGGATTGGACACCCCTGATTTGAAGTATTGCTATATCAATCTAAAAGATGATTATCCGTCAATACTTCAACGCTCACATTCATTTGAGTAAGTTTCTGGTTATCCACTAAAGTTAAGTCTCGTTTTGCTCTATTTTTGGTCACCACCACCTCCCGAGAAATTTGTTTGGGCCTTTAGTTGCTAAATCTAAGTATAAATCTTTAATTTGTAGCCTCCTGTGGCTAGAAACGACACTCTAGGGCTGTGAAAGTGAACTAAACATGTTTTGAACAGCTAAACAATAAGCTAAAAGTCCGTTGTTAAGTCAGGGGGTCCACTTTCACAGTGTCCTAACTAAAATGAAAACTCCAGTGATATGTGACTCGATATAATGGCGACTCCGTTTTAAACTTGGACAAAGAAGTCATGTGACGTCTGTAAAAGTCAAATTTAAAGCAAAGCTGGAAACGTTTTGCAACCAGCCTGTACAGCTGTTTCTTCCTCTACTGTCATTTATCATGAATTTGTGGTTTTGCATCATTTCATGAGAAGGATTTTTTTAGCCCTGATGTCCAGCTGTAATCCTCTATTGTGTCATGTATTTAAGCAAGACTAAAAACTTCTGCAATAATGGCACAATCATGCAGGACAGAGGTCAGAGATTTTGTCCTGAGTCACCAGCGATGACTTTGAAGCAGCCTCTGATCTCTTTTGAGCTATTTTTGTCTTTTTATTTCTGAGAACATAACTCTGACACTTTAATAAGCACCTTCCACCTTCATGGTCAGGCTAAAGTGTGCATGCAGAGGGTTTGTGGTTGGAGGCGGTGAACCTGAAAGACTCCGGCGACTGCAGCTGTTTACACGAGTCGACATTCATGAAGACAAATCATCTCAGCAGCGTGTGAACCTCTGGAGGCTTCCCGATCGTCCACGGAAACCTTTAGTCCGTCTCACAGTTTTACGGCTGCAAAGGCTGAATCTTCAATTTCAGTCATACCCAAGGTGAAGAGAAAACGGCTCTTTCAGTAGTTTTGTTGATGTCGGTGTGAGAGCGATCGTGTTCCGAGTGAGAAAGACTGAATTTAATAAACGCCGAAGGACCTTGGTGTGAAGCTTAACCCGGCAAAACAGACAGAAGTAAACAACTTATATCAAATCTTAGCGATACTAACCTTCTATTAAAGACACGCAACGGTTTGGAGTGAGGTTAAGACATCTTACATTACAAACATGGATACAAAAAAACATGAATAAATGAATGGTGAAAAGTATAAACATAGAAATAAACAAATCAATGTGGAAATACAGATATCCATAACAGTAGAAATACTTTTAAAAATGAAGACATAAAAAATAAATGACTTATTTGTTGTGGACTTTGTTTAACACTATAAAAATGAACGATATATTAAATGAAGAATATAGAAACAGCCTGAAAAAGTTAATGTATGGAAATGTCAAAACAAACTAATAAAATAATTTAATTATATCATTTGTCTTTACTGAAATATATTTTTTTTATTTATTTATTTATGATAGTGCATTCATTTCTTTATTTCTGTATTTATTTATAATTGAGTCATTTCTCATCTTGACAACATCAAACTACATGAAGCAAAACATTTGATTATTTTTATATATGCATATATTTAATTATTCTGTTCATTGTTTTCTCAATTAATTGATTGTTTGGTTAGCAATATTTTTTTTTAAAAAGAGTGAGTCATAATAATTATTTTGTCCAAACAACAGTAAAATAAATAAATAAATAAATAAATCTTTAAACTATTAAAAAACAAATCAAAATATATAAAATAATTTACCAAAAAAGCAGAAATCCCCAGATTGTAAAAACTATAACCATGAAATATTTGGTATTTTAAAATGAAAAAAAGAAAAACAGCTGATTTGACGAATAGTTTCAGCTTTACTTGTGTTCACTGTTGTGTGGTTCACTCAATAGCATCATATTTTATAAGATCTTTATGTGTTTTCTTTGCAGTTTTATTTAGTTTGTAAAGTAGCTGGTAGCTCAAGGCTGTCAGACAAATATAGTGGAGTAAAAGAAAATAAATACTCAAGTAAAGTACAAGTATCGAAAACTTACATGTCAGAGTCACACTTTCCTCCCTCACGGTTTGTAAACAGCGTTCGACAGACGCTCTGGATGTTTACATCAGAGCTATAAGGTCTCACAGAGGTGTCAAGCACCATCTGTTTGTATGGAATATGTTTCAAAAGTAGCTTCCAATATGAATAAAGAGCAGAAACAAACCAGAAATATGTAAACCTGTTTTACAATATGAGCAACTAATGTTTTTGTCCTCTTGAAAGCAGTTAGAACAAGTTGTGAACAGTTCTGAGTAACATCCGGACTAGAAACGCAACAAGTACGCGTCAATGTGGACGATCAAGTCTTAACTGTGTCCATCTATTGTTCATTATGACGAGTATTTAGTCATTAAAAGAATGCTGATTATAGCTGCATTGAATCCTAAACATCGTGCAAAAGAAAAAAAAAATGCATGAATGATTCTAATTAACCGGATGTTGCAAGATTTTCCAGGAAAATAACAATGAAAATAACAGAGCATGTGTTCGCCTGCAACAAAGGGTCGTAGGAAGTTTTTTCTGATCCCTGTGTTTGTGTGAAAACCACAAACATACCAAATGAAACATGCGATTCTTCTCGCTCTGTGCTGCACACAGCTGTACGCTGCAGCACATCAATCAGAGATCTCATTGACATGTGTGGGTGAGCATACAGCCTGTGAACGCCTCCAGGTTCCTCCCCCAAAGGCCCGTGTGTGGCTTTCCAGGAAATCCAGGCCAGTAATTGATCCAGGCCTGGCAGAGGAGCAGAGCTGGCAGGCGGCCACGGTGGGTCTGACTGACCTTTGGCCTCGGGTCACTGCTTCTGGTCGCGCCCGACTGGCTTTTAAAAGAGATGAAATCCGTCAATCACTCACTGGATGGAAATACATCAGAGGGAACGCATAAATCAATATGCAGGAGAGGCGATCCGTCTTCCTCCTTGGCCGTAATAAAACATCCAGCTGGTCATAATCAGCCCAACCTTATCAGAGCAGTCCGATAAGTCACCCACACCGATAAACCAAGAAGCAGCTGGACACACTTTGATTTTTATGGAGAAACTTCAGGATCTCAACATCTACAGTCTTACAAGCTGCTAATTTGATTCGGACATTAAGCCGCACTTAAAAATAGAGTCCAGAGCGGCAGCGGATGCGCGGCGAGAGCGTCATGCCGACCTCTCATTAAATTAGATGACTCATATGTGATCAGAGTCCCAGCTCAGTATGTCAGATGTTTTTCTTTTTTTTATGGTTTGCGTATGAGATATGTGTTCGCTATGTACTCGGCTCATGTCACGGTTTCGCACCTTTGCAGGTGTTTGTTAAAGATAAGTGGGATTATATCGGTGACTCACTGAGGGTTCGGCGGGGTGGAGCCGCCTCTGAGTAACACAAGATTATATTGCAGATAATGACAGAAGGAACGTGCCACAAGGTCAAACAAACAGCTGGAGAGCTGAGTGTGATATGAACATTTTTTTTAGGTTATACTCAGTAAATCAACTATTTTGTTATTTTGAGTCGGTAACCCGGCCCACAGTTATCTGGTTAACCCGCTGAACTCTTCACTGTGGCCTCATTTTTCCCTCCAATATAAACTCCTGCATCTGTGTGGAAACAGCACAAACATCTCTGGAGTAGAAAAGAGAAAACTCAAAAACGTCACGATGACACTTATAACGCCAAAAAAATTTGTTTCATGTATTCGTTTCACAAGAACTGAGAAAACTTGGACAACATGTTTCCAAGTGCTCACAGGTGTTGCCGACACTGAAAATACTACAGAAGTTTTACTACTTACATTTTTTATTCATGTCCGTACGTGTCTCCCGTCTGCTCGGTGTAAACACTGTCTGCAGTTCAGCCAGAAGTCTCTGAATGTTCATCACTTAACTGTTGGTCACACTTCAGTCACTAATGGCTTCACGGTGGTGCTGAGGACTCCAGTATTTTATTTTAGTTTTTTACAGAATTTGGTTAATGCAGGGGCTGCAGGGTGGCAGCAAGAAGGTCGCCGGTTTGCGTCCCGGTGGGGGGCACCGGAATCTTTCTGCGTGGAGTTTGCATGTTCTCCCCGTGCAGTGTGGGTTCTCTCCGGGTTCTCCGGCTTCCTCCCACACAGTCCAAAAACATGTTGAAGTTAATTGGTGATTCTAAATTGTCCGCAGGTGTGAATGTGAGTGTACTTGGTTATCTGTCTCTAAGTGTAGCCCTGTGATGGACTGGTGACCTGTCCAGGGTGTCCCCTGCCTTCACCCTAAATCGGCTGGGATAGACTCCAGCCCCCTGTGACCCTAGTGAGGATTAAGCGGTGTATAGATAATGGATGGATGGATGGTTAATACAGAAGTTTTATTTTTGCCCATTTCTAAATGAGGCATGGAATAAAGAGATGCTGATGAAATATCACAATTTTAAGTTCTGATTAGGTGAATTTTCCTCATAAAGCCACACACGTTAGCTCAGGATTGTCAGGAAGTTTAAAATCGACCCTTGGAGTATGTTGGATCTGTAAACGTTCAAATTCATTCAGAACTATGACATACTGTACGAATGTTTTGTGGTGTCCTCTTAACACTTGTCAAAACTAAAGACACGAGAGAAAAGGTTGTAACAAAATGTTCACTGTACGCTAGCAGGTCCGCTAACATGAGCTACAGTCGTTAGCACATCCAGCTAAACAGCTAATTAGCCTGCTTCCAGAGCAGAATGTTCCAGAAAGTCAGTACCAAACGATAACACACAATTGGCACAACCGGCGACGTTCTTGCTGCGAGACAACAGTGCTGTAACTAAATATATTTATATAGCAATTTTAAAAACACAGGTTTACGAAGTGCTTTGACAGACAACACAAATTACCAAAGATAAAGTTAGAGGAAGACGAAAAGAGACACAAAAATGCAAAACACATTATGTCAGGAAAGCAACAAGTCATGGTGCTCTACAGTAGAGAAAATAAACTGCCACAACAAATTTAGCCAACAAGTTTGAACACAATTATTTGCTGAAGTTAAACATTAAGGTTCAGACGCTACAATATTATTGTAGCGTCTAGATTGACCCACAAATGATGAAAATCTTAAACCTAAGGTAAACTCATCGTCCTTTTTTTGGCTGTTTTAATACCACATTAGTCTTCTTAAGTGGATGAGCAACTCAAGATTATTTGTCAAACTCCTTTTTCCAGTTCAGGAACCCTCCTGCTCAGACACTGAGCTCCTTGTCAGACGGTTTGTCCGACTCATGAGGAAACTCCTGCTGAGCGCCTCAGATGTTTACTCCTCCTGTGAGTTTGTCGGCTGCTGTAGGACACCATCCCACTCCTGCACCACCCCGACTCGGTTCCTGCGCTGTGAGGCTTCGATTGTTTAACTTCGGTACGAGGCACGACAGCATGGCACCGCTTCACAAACCGCAGCTGAGCTTTGATGTGTTGTTTTTTTAAGGGAGAGGAAAGCCTCATGGGCTGGGCTCTTCCCCGCCTTCACCACCACCTCCTCCTCCTTTAACCCAGCTGGCATCTCGCTTTTAACATATGTTGACCAAAGGTTTGCTGAGCTCACCGGGCGGGAACGACATCGATGTGAATGAGAACGTGACTGCACCTAGAAATCATTTACGGAGTGAGCCAAGGGCGATTTGAGCTCGAGGAAAGCCAAAGGGCAGCGCTGTACGCTGAGCTGCACGTGACTCGGCTCTTCATGGGAAACATGGAGCGCTCTAACGTGTAATTAGCAGCTACTATTTTGATTCTGAAGCTGCACAGGGCTGCTGGTTGTGCAGCTTTTGCCAGGAAAGTCTGAGACTGTCATACGGCTGTTGATTTTTTAGACCCTTCTATCTATTAACTTTCTGTATTGTTAAGGAGTGGCCCTCCTCCCTGAAACGAACGACCCCTCTCACTTACAAACCTAGATGGAGAAGCTCACTCAGAAGTTGTTTTTTAGTTTCCAAGGATATCTACAATATCCTCAAAAGGCAGAGAAGCAAAGAAAAAGTCATTCTGAGTTCCTAAAACAGATGTTGTTTTCCTTTTTAAGAGAGAAAAATGTGGAGATTATAGGTTTGGTGGAGGCGTTTGCCAGCTATTGTATAGAACGTGGAGAGCGGCGGCCGTCCTCCCTGGGGGACCCGCTCAGTGACTTTGACGTTAAAAGCTCATTTTCCTCTTCCCTAAATCCCGCTGCACTGAACATCATCCAAACTGCGAGCTAATGCAAACTCCTGGCACGGCTTCAAAGCGGGGCTGGTGTCTGCCGCACTTCCTCCGCCCTCGTTCCTCTGCTCCTTCGCTTCCCTCCATCTCCAGCAGCGTTTAAAACCTAAAGAAATACGGGAGAGAAACTACGCTGACCCCTGACCTACATCGCTGGGTGGGTGCAGAGGGAGAGAAATCACATCCAGAATAGAAGGAGTGGCTCGGTTTGGAGTGGAGGTCAGCCACGGTTTGCTCCAGTAAAACAGAAAACTGAGTAGAGTTTTTTTTTTTTTTCTGTAAAGTAGCGATGCCAAGAAACAAGCCCTCTGATTGCAGCCAGGTTTAAACTTTTAAGACCAGATGAAACAGGACAGATGGAGAGTACGCTAAATGTGAACGCAGAGATGAGCTTTATAGCCTTTTACCGTCATTAAATATTAATAAAGATAATATATTTCATCAATAATTCAGCTGGTGTTTTAAGCACATGCACATTTTAAATGAACCGGTGGTCAGTGTCCAAGTCAGGGGAACTGTTTAAAGTACAAAATCGTACTAAATGGTAGACGGTCTGCACTTATATTCGTCTTCTACAAAACGCTTTATAGTGTGTTTCTCGTTCACCCTTTAACTCGTGAACAACTTGGAGCTCAGTGTTTTGTCCAGGGACACACTTGGGCTCCAGGGATTGATCCGGCAACCTTGCTATTAGTAGACAAGCCACTTTAAAATCACCGAGGCCGAGCCGCATCCAGGATTTACACATGGTTAGGTAACATCACTGCTGGTCCATCACACCCTTGGACCCATTCGATTTTTTCAGCGAAGGAAACTATGATCTCATGATGCATGTCTTTGGCCACAACCCAACAATTTACACGCTCAGGATGACACAACTTCACACAAATGCCTAGTTTGATAAAAGGATGAAGTGATAATGTTTTGTAGCCAAAAGGTCAGAGGTCAAGTCTGGACATGAACTACAACTTAATGCAAATGCAAGGCACTAATTCTGCTCCATTTTCTATCTATTAGGTGACTAAACGGATGAACAGGATTGAAAAGCAAACACTATCCACCTCAGTCTTTGTTGGTTTTCCACTGTCGAGCTAACAGAGGGGACAAAGAAGCAGATTTTCACTTTTGTTTTTTGTAAAGGTGTCTCTCAAAAGATCCAAAACTTCCCAGAAGTGCATCAGTAAACTGCTTTAGTACAGCTTTAATACACACAAGACTACAGCATGATGTTATCAGATCCTGCTGAGTCATGTATTATGCATCAAACAACAAGCACTTAATGGACACGATGCCTCATCAGACGTAAAGTGTTTTTTAAAGTGCAAACCAGAGTTGACAATTAAAACAAAGTTCTTAAAAAGATAACAGAATTGTTTGCCTTTTGACAGCTCATTCCAGGATGTATTTTGATATTATTTAAAGGATCACTACACCTTTTTTCTTGATTGTTAGCTGTTCTTATTAGATGCCATTTACCCACATTGTTTATCCTTTTAAATTGTTTTAACTGTCGCTTTTACAAACATAAAACTGCTGCTATGACGATACGAATCCTATCAGATGGAGGAGGAAGGATTTATTTAAGTGAGTAAAAGTGATCAACAGTTTGCTTCTTCAGAGTTGGTGCCGCACAAACCGCCAACAGGTAAAACGACTATAATATATGGTATTTTATTTCAGTTAAGAAATTGACAAGCACTCATCAATCAACATATTAAAACATTTGCGCCGTCTGTGCAAACTCACATGACGGCTCCTTAAAATAAATACTTTTAAGAGGAAATAATACAGACAGAATATGTGAGGCTCAAACCACACGGACAAACAAATTATCCAAATGTCCAAGAGACGAAAGGGTCTGAAAATTCCCAAAGTCAACCCCGACTCTCCAACGAAAAGTGATTTTTTTTTTGTATAAAACAGCTAAGTATTTTTAAAAATACAGAATCTTACAAAAAAGTTTTTTTTTTGTTTTTTTTTTTTTTTAATCTTCTCGTTTCTTTAAATCACTGTAAAATATCAGCTGGTATTATGACAGGAAATCAGGAGTTTTTCCATGTATAATAATAAAAAGACAGAATGTGCTTCTGCATTTTTACATTAGTATTCACATACATCATGAGCGTACTGTATCATCAAAGTCCTCCGCCCCTCCGATGGTGCTGCGATGGAGACAGGTGTGTAGCGTTGGGCTGCTCCTCGTCGCCGCTTTGTGTGTCGAGCTGAAGATAGACACCGGTGACCATGGTAACAAGTGTGCAGTCAGTCCCGAGACACCCACATATGTGTCATTAAACCATCTTTTCCAAACGGCCTCCGTGCACCCTCCATCCAGGCCCAGGCTACGTAATACACTTCACAGCCAAGTGTTCATTGTCTTTATAGGTTAGATTACCGACAGCGTTCACATTTTCTGTATAGAAAAACAAAACTTAAAAAAAAAAAAAATTCTTATGACAATTTGTCAACTTTCAAATGGTCCAAAAAAAAAAAAGACAAAAAAAAAGGACAAAAACAGCCATCAACGGGAGAGGATTTCAAGAATACAGGTTACAGTACAAAAAAATGTGATCCAGGTGGTAGAACATGAAGCATGCATGTGTTTATGTTGCCCTGCTCTCCCCTAAAACCCTCATGCGAAGACATACTGTTATAAAAAGGCCACATGGCTTTTCCTTCACTATTAAATGCACGTTTCCTCCGACAACTGGCCTCTTTGTCTGCTCTGCTCATCCGAAGACCAACAAAAGGTGCTTTATTTGAACTTATTGGTGGACTCCACAGTAGATATGAAGCCTCTTAGGGTCACTATGAAGTGTGTTTGGTACATCGCAGCGCTCCCGAAGCTAATTTACCACCAGGTTAACCTACCGACAAACACACACACATAACGTAACGTAACACGTAACTTCAATGTTGGCAGGTGAAAAACTTTTTTTGAAAAAGCAGCCTTGGTTTAGCGTGACAGATTTCTGTGGTTTTAAAAGTCAATAAGTTATCGGACTTACCACTATAGCACTTTCACATCTTGCAGATTCGTTTAAAGCTACACCTAGTAGCTAGTTAGCGTAGCATAGAAACTGGAAACCAAAGGAAACAGCTGGCATGGCTCTGTTCGAGGATTTTTGTATCGATTGAACCAGTAAAATACAAACATGTATAATGATTATTTAATGAGCTTTACAGCTACTGCTTGGAGGATTCTGCTACCTTTATGCTAAGCTAAGCTAACAAACAGTTCACTGTAGTTTCATATTTGGTAAAACCAGGGTGGGTTATTCTCTCAACAAAAATCAATCTCTTCCATTAAAACATGAAAATGACCAATATTTGAGCTGCTAGTTTCTCACCTGTAAACACTGATTTGTTTGTTGTTGTGTACACAAACCTCACGTGTGGGTCTTACTGGGGATTGTGTGTTTGTTCAGGGATCAGTATACTGTATGAGCATGTAAACAAAAGGCAGTCGGGCTTGAGCTTGAGTCTGCTGAGCTCCCTCTTCTTTAGATCACCCCAGATAAAGCGGGACGTCTCCGAACAGCTTCTAACTTTCTTTCCCTCTACTCTAAGTGCAGCGGCTTAGTGAAGCCCTTCACCCCTATTTTTTATATCTTTTCCATAATCTTTAACATCTGTACTGCGGAAACAACAACAAAAGTATAACTTAAGATAAACTCTCTAGGCACTGTTTGATTTCAAAGGCTTTTTGTTGTAGACTGTGATAAAAGGTCAACAAACAGATAGAAAAAATTAATAAAAAGAAACACCAGAGAGTGATGGTTCTGCAGACCAAACACTTTCTCCTCTGTGATGCATCAAGGTCCTCCGAGTCAGCTCGCACTGCCAAACAGACTCACTTCAAGCTCCATGGTGGAGAGGCTGTAAGGGCAGAAAATATCTAAAGGGTAAGTGTGTCGAAGTTTTCAAGGTTAAGTTTTCAGTTCCAGTCTTTAACCCATCTGTCTCCTTCATAAACACAAAACAAAGGTCGGATCTTAAGCCATTATCTTCTGGGGAATCTCTATAGAAGCCTTGATGAAGATGCAGTTGTCTCGGATGTAGTTCCTCTTCTTGATCTCCTCGTGCGAGATGAACTTGGGGTAGCCGAAGCCCAGGGTGCTCTCGTCCAGCGAGTTGCGGCTGCTGCAGGGCTTCTGGAAGTTCTTCCAGTTGGGGTCGGGGTTGAAGGTCTCCGTGATGTGCTGCGGTTTGGAAAGCGACGGGTCGCTCTGGTCCAGGATGGAGAAGGTCACCTTGTAGGAGAAGGGCCATTCCAGCAGGTTGTCGTACTCGCCGGGCAGCACGCGGATGTAGACGGACAGGTGGGAGCCTTCGCCGCTGCCGTTGCCGTTCAGGAAGGCCGACACCTGCAGCTTGTAGCCGTAGCGGTGAGTGTAGAAGGGCGGGCTGAAGAACTCGTGGTTGCTTCGGAGTTTGGCCTCCTGGAGCTTGCGGGAGTAGTCGCTGAGCTTCCAGATGAGGACGCCGTCGTGGCTGACGGACAGCTCCTCCATCTCCCTCCGCAGCTCCAGGATCTCCTGCCGCTGGCGACCCACCAGGTTACACATCATAGTCAGGTGGGACTTGGTGGTGTCTTCCAGGTGGCGGCCGATGGCCAGTTTGGGGCACTGCAGAGAGCAGCCGAGATAAATTAGGTAAGATTCTGCACAGTGGGTGAGGACGAAGATGTGCTACACATACAGATTTGTTGTATGAAGTAACACAAAGATACAAACTGAATATTCCAAAAAACTTTCTGAATTAGGATTTACACCCTTTCACATCTATATTGCTTCATTTTGGTGTTAAAACTGTTTTCGACTACCATTTTTTACTTCATTTAGCTCCCAACAAAACAAAAACAACCTTGATGAACCAAAAGAAAAAAAAACAAAAAACCCAACATGATCTGTATTTGAACCCATCCTCAAATAAAAGGGAACAGTAGGTCCATACAACTTTGGAGTTTTTGGGTTTTCTGATAGAAATTTAGAAAATTGATTAAAAAAACAAAACAAACAAAACCATTAGTTTGAACTTATAGCATAGTTTCAAAACATGGTTGCGCATGCTGTTAGTAAAAGTACAGATGAAAATAAAGTTGTTTTGAAGGATCTATGAAAAAAGAGAAATTCAGGCGTTGAAAAACTGTCCACATATGAATGTTTTAGCTCATACATGCACCTCAGTCAGTATTTAAATAATCAACACTGAAGGTGATGAATATGTGGACACCTGGACTGTTAAAATGAATCGTCACTGCTGTTGTTGAAACATGTTTTTGCTTTCCATGAGGCCATCTGTAAATACTACACATCAAGCTTCTCAGACGCTCTGTAAGTCTGAACAGAGCGCCGAGCCGACAGACAGCACAGAGTTTGATGCTCATCTGTTGCTCTTCCTCGAGCGTGTCCGCATTTCCACAAATTGATGCGAGCTTTAAAAATAGACAGAAATGTGCTGTGGGAATGTAGAAGTGTTGCTCTCATTAAAACAGGCCCTACAGACACGACACTGTACGCTGAAGAGAGGGAAATCACAAGTTTGGACAGAGTGACCAAGGACCAAGGACGAGGAGACGGTATGATTAAATAAATAAACAGTTTGAACCACAAAGACGAACAAACTTGGCAAATGATCTGTAGTCAACAAGTAAACTCCTTCAGAAGCAGAAATGATCCTTTATTGTTTAATAATGCAGGTCAGTCGTACCCTGTGTTTGCAGCCGGCGTCTTTGAAGGGACAGAGAACGAGAGCGCTGCCACAGTTGTCCTTCACGTGGTTGGCCAGGTCCTCTCGGGCGATGTTGGGCGTGCCGCACTGGTTTGGGCACTGGACAGGGAAGCGAGGGCAGTGGTACTGGTGGTTCTGTGGAGAAGAGCACGAGTGATAAGAGCACAGACCAAACAGCGGGGCTGCAAATTAATGGCCGTACTGGGAAAAACGTCCTTGAAAGTTCAAAACATGCAGGTTTAAAAAAAATGAGGCTGCAGAAATAGACCAGAAAAATAAATGACAAATAATTGTGTGTCCTGAAGCCAGAGAAAAGAAGTCATTTCTAATCATTGTTGCCTCTCAAATGGAAGGGTTTGTAGCTTATTTTTGTCTTATAGTAAAATGAAAATCTTCGGTTGTTGGCCACAGTCTGAACAAACGTAGCTATTTTAAGAGGTCACCAGGAGTCTGGGAAATTGTGTTGGGCATTTTTATCCATTTTTGAGGTTTTACAGACAGCACAATGTTTGTTTTTCTTTTCTTTTCTTAATAAATCAATAGATTATGTATTAAAAATGTACTATTTTGTTCATGGGACAGCATAAAACCTAAAAGTAACACGGGAAAGCAGATGTTCTTCATACTTGAGGACTTGAAAACAGCAATTCTTTTGCATTTTCGCTTGAAAAATTACTTAAATAGTTATCCAAATATGAAAAAATTTACAGTAGTTTTTGAAAAAATGGCCACAAAGGCTGAATAAACCCAGCTACATGTTAAGAAACATCGTACAAGGAGCAACTGTAAGAGAAGCTCTGCAGCTGCTGTTTGTGCCGTGACCGAGGTTGGGTTATTACATCTTGATTCAAACTATGGGGGAGGGGAGGGCGACACTGACTGCTCAGCCTCTGGCCAGATGTGTGCAGCAGCAGGTGCCTTCATATAAAATCCCAGACAGCTAAACAGCAGCTCACTCTCACATCCAGCTGCCACAAGACAGAGACACCATGAACAGAAACATCCTACAGCTACGGCAGGTTTTCTTCACGCCGTCCTGCTCTGCTGAGGCTGGAAACTGTGGAGGACGAGCGTCGGTCATCATGCCGAATATAACGGGGCTGTTTTTACTTATAACAAGGACTTCTGGGAGAAAATGAGAGCTGCTGATTATAAACGGAC
This sequence comes from Stegastes partitus, assembly GCF_000690725.1. NCBI lineage: Eukaryota > Metazoa > Chordata > Actinopteri > Pomacentridae > Stegastes > Stegastes partitus. The sequence continues at coordinate 101,130 of NW_007578925.1, forward strand.
CTGGATTGTGTCGAAGACGAACTCCTTGCCGCAGTACTTGCAGGGCTGCGTGCGTTTGGGACACTCGGCCATGCTGTGCTGGGACAGCAGGCGACGCATCATCCTCGCTCCACACTTGTTCTCACAGTAAACGCTCTCCTGAGGACACACGCCCTGGTGGTTCTGGGATGGACAGGGAAACACAAGTTTACAGTTTAGAACAATTTGAGTGCAGTTGATGTATGTTACAGCTACGTAGGATTATCAAAACTACATTTTAATTTTAAAAAATGATGCCTCTGTTTGTCAAGCAGGGCTTTGCTGAATATACACAGAAGGAAAGAACACATCTGCATCTTACAATCTCACCTTAAGGTCCATTTAATAGCTGTTCTGGAGCTCTCTAGCTACTAAAGGGGCCTTGAGGTGAGATTATTTTTGTCGACTGCTGCTCAAACATCTCGTAATGATATATTTACTGATTATATGTAAAGGTATCTAGCACGGGATGTTCGACCTTTTGAGTTTTATTTACATATTAATCATTAACCCGAGTTAAATGATGTAGTGTGTTTAGTTTGGTTTGTTATTTCAAGGCCTAAATGACTTTAAACAATTTAAATTTAATCCAGGTTTGAATAAATGAATCGTCAGAGTGCTGGGAAGTTAAACTCAGTCACACACACAAGCTAACCAGCCCAAAGCCAGTTTCAGCAAACAGACTTCTTACGAATGAATCAAGACAAACATAATGTGAAAAGGTGGATTAATGCAGCTGTTAGTGTGTGCAGAGGGGAGAGCAGAGTAAACAGAGGAGGGGCAGGCTGGCAGGAATGACAGAGGTGTTAGTGAGGAGCCTGAGGTACCTTAAGCTCGCTCACTGAGGAAAACACTGTGAGTATGAAAGACGCAGTCAAAAAGTTCTTTCCTTCTGCCAGCACACGTGTCATTTTAAAAACACTCTCTGAAGGCGCTGACACGCGTGTGCAGTAGATTTTCCTGCTGCTTTTTCTCAAAGACGCCTTTCATATAACCACGGAAATCATGAGTCGTTACACCGGCTTGTTTACGTCAAGCTCCCGCTGGGTTGTAGCAGGAAAAAGAAACAGGTTTGGAGTGTTTACCTCGTAGGCTTCACCGGTGAATTCGCTGCCACAAAATTCACACTTCACCTTGCGCTTGGGGCAGTCGTGCTGCAGGTGGTCGGGCAAGTCGCGGCGCGTCAGCTTGACGGAGCAGCGATTGGGGCAGGGGATCACGTTGAAGGCGCAGGTGGAAAAGTGGCCCTGAGGGAGACACAACGAAATGTCAAGACTCACCCACGCGTCGGGCTCAGAGCCAGGTGAGGGGGGCGAGAGGAGGGAGGCGACAGGTACGACAGGAGACACGACGGCTTCTCACCTGCAGCTGCTTCATCTGGCCGGTCCAGCGGCAGCCCTCCTCGCTGTGGATGCAGCGGATGGGCAGCGCCAGGATCTGCTGCTCCAGCTCAGGGTCCGGGTAGATCTGAAAGAGAAGCAGGAGGAGGTCAGTGCAGCAGAAACAGGGAAAGTGGCAGATAAGCTGAAGTCTTTTCAGATCTGCATTAGATTATGTGAAAAATGCAGTTATGAAGCCTAAAACTGTTCTCCTTTAACACCCATGAGACTGCATAACAGGGTCATCTGTAGCTGTCAGCATTTGCAAACTGGTTTAATACGCTTCACTGCTAAACCAGCCCTACTGGGGAATTGCAGTACATAAATACTCTACTAAATAAAGAAATGTTTAAAGGATCAGCTCAGTGATGTTTGTTATTTTTCTTATTATCACAGAGACAAAACCAATAACACCAGTGTGCAGCCAGAGTCTAATTTAGCTCACTGCAGCACCAAAAACCCACATTTTTCTAACTATTTAAAAACTAATAAAGCCACTGAATGACACATTCATTGTTTTTTAATAAACATGGGCACTGTCGCTAATTTGATGAAGCCCACGTACACTGATCTGCTGCTGTAAATACCGACTACGGCACAAAATGTGTATCAATCCGCAGCTAGAAACAGTCCATTAAATGCATCGTTTGTTCCTGTTTGAGGAATGTTTGCTAAAAACTACAGCAGCCAGCTGTTCTAGGAATTTAATCATTTTTAAAAGAAGAAATTCTATATTTGTGAGCCGTTAGCCACAGACAGGTGGAATATTTGATGAACTTCCACAGAGAAGTATAGTATTATTATATTACATTATATTAGTTTCCAATTCTCTGCTTCCGTATGGTGGTGACTGAGTGATATCAGATGTCAATAATACAGCCTCTTATAGATTTATATGAATACTTGTGTTAAGAAACACCTCCAATACATCAGATACATCATGTAAATAAGTCAATTACTGCTTTAAAATGATGTTTTAGCTGTTTCCAGTCACGCAGAGCTAAAAAACCAATATGGAAAGAAATGCAAATAAGCATATTTTCCAAAGAGCTAAATGTTCAGCGACAGGAAAAAGCCCTCATGAAACCGCAGCACAGTGAGTCGAGTCTGCCTCTACAGTGATTATGACTAAGTTTATGGGTTTATGGGACCTTTGAGAGAGACAGAGGGAGAGAGACGTGGAGCAGAGGAAAAGATTTATTTATCCTCGGTCATTGAGCGATAAGGATGAGTCAGTTTTCTGCCCAAACACCCCAAATCCTTCCCTACAGTACGCTGTCCTGAGGATTTACAGCTCTGCTCTGCATCTCCATCCCCCACCACGCTGTCACACGAGCAGAGCACTGGTCAGACAAGAAAAGGCACTTCCTCAAAATGTCACAACAGCCCTCCAAACAAATGACTGCACAGAATCACGGGAGCCATCATCTACAATACAACTCCTCCACTTATCTCACTCAGGGTTTGTTGCCACTTTGCTAGAAGACAGAAGCCCTATCAGACTAAATAAATGTATGTCTGCTAAATATGCTGTAATGGTGTGAGGGAAAGTGCTGCTCTCCACTTATACAGACGCAGCAGATGGTATTTCGCTGCCATAATCACATTCTCTGAGGAGAAACAAAGAAGAAAAAAAATCCTCTAAAGCAAACTGAAAAAAACTCTCTCATTGTTCCAGTCTTGGAATCTGCAGGGCGACGGCAATAATGACCTTTTAATAACTTAGTCCCAGGCAGATCAGTGGGGTTAAGCTCTTTGGAGCTCCAACTTGGGGGTTTATTCTGTCTGCTGCAGCAATTGTTGGCCTCATAGTACTGCTACAGCCGCAGCAGCACAATCCTTTAATGACTGCAACACTGTTGTTCTGCGCGAGCAAGGTTGTGTTTGTGCACGTTTTTCCGAAGGACACTGTGCTGCGAGCATTACAATAACCCTGACAGGAGACCACCAGGATGGGGTAATTTGCAGGCGACTGGGAGCCTTGGTAAATAACAGCGTCTGACAGGTGTGCCATGAGCACATCCTTCCCATGGGGAGTCCCTGCTATTACAGGCGCCTCCATCGCTCGCAGCACAGCATGCAGACCTGCACTGCTGCCCTGCTGATCCTGCTGCAGCTCTGAGGTTAACCCCTGAACGTACACGTTTCCCCCCTTTCCTTTCCCTTTAAGTAGCTTTAAGGTTGTTAAAATCGTCTTACTCCTCGCTGTCCGTCAGCGCCGGCTTGTTCTAACGCTTCATTAAATCTATATGACGATTACGCAAGCGTTTACAGAGCCTCATCTTTGTCCAAACCTTTATTTTTTCTGTATGTTTGAACAAGGTCTCCACAAGTCTATAATGACTGACCCTGCAGCCGGCCGCTGCTCGTTATATTTTAATGGCTGAAGCAGGCCAAAGCTAACAAACTGCATGAGAGAAATACACATATGTGCTTGCAATAGAAGGCAAAAGCTGCACAGAAAGAAGAGATGATTCTTTCTTGTCCGTTATCCTTCTGTTGCAGTCTCTCACTTTGCACTGAGGGATCACGTGCGAGAGCGACATCCTCGGACTCTGAATACAGTTAGTCATTATCTCCCTCCCTGCCTCCCCCCCACTCCCCTGAGCACAATCTGATTAACTGCATTTAGAGTTCAGCTGAAATATCTTTCTTCTTCTGGACGGGCGGACAGATTTATTTAGGGGGAAAAAAACATAGTGGCTTTAACAATTTATCCACTGTAATGAAATGAAATGCAACCTCTGACTTTGGGTTAAGACGAGGATTACTGCCTTTGTGTTTTCCAGAAATCCGCTGCCTTTGTTTTTCTGACAATTTGCATCCTTTAACTGAACTGTATCTAGATCAAATGCAGCCACTTAGCTCTGCTCTGATTCACATTTTTTCCTAGATGGACCAGTGCACGCAGGTTTACTTATATTTTCCAAGACCTGGATTCAAGTATTTTTCTTTCATTTCTGTCCAATATGAAAAAAATGTAAATCACACTTTGTGTTACGTTTTAACCCATTCTGCTTTTTTTCATGCTCCTCACTGGATGACTAATATATTCTGTTCTACTAAGTGTTCTGGTATTTCGACTATATTAACGTTTTTAGTGATATATATTTACTGTGGCGATGACCAGATGACTACACATTCTCAACAGTCTGTACTTTGCGTTAGCATGCTACGACGCTAAATAATAGAAAGTGATCTTTACCGTGTGCTTAAAATCAGCCTGCTAACATGCTAAATTAAGGTGGACACAACATGGCAAACATCAACTAATTAAACACTTGTAATTATTGTCAGATCCACATGTGTCTTAATAATGGGGCACTGATGTTGATAAGACTATTGAGTTATGCATTTAAAGTTTGCAGCTTATCACCAGCTTTCCTTCCTTTGGCTGCAACAGCTGTTTTGTTTGAAGCCTGCATCATATTTTCAAACTCACTGCTCAGCTTAACAGCATTTGTTAGGTTTAGTGAAGCCAGATAACAATGAGATATCCTGGATATGTTGAACTGGCTTTGAGCGCAGGCCTCAGGTGTGGCTCAAAGTGTGCTGTGACAGAGTGTTAGTCGTACCTTGGCATAGTCTAACGGCAGCTGATCCTCTGGACACTTGAAGACGCCCTCACTGCAAGAAAACAGAACAACAGATTTGTTATGATTGGAATCATTCGACTGGGGACAAAACAAGTTCAGAAGCATCTCAACAAGGACAATCAGTCATTTTGAAATTGCGTTGAGTGAGATTACTGACTCTGACCCTCAGCCAGAGCTAAAAAGCTCTTCTTTGACAGCAGCGCTGCACTGCTTTGAGTTTTACTTTGTCTCTTCAAACGCACTCTTAATCTGAGAAGTTCTTTGACTCATCACACTGGATGACTTACAAACACACACTCACATGCACAATGAAGTCTGATCTGTGAGCCGCTGACTATAAAGACACTGACTCTTCTATCTTCTTCCCCTCAGAGGATATGTCTGCACTGATTTATACTACTGCCGCAGACAAAACTACAAATTGGAGCCGGGTTTGTTTATCTATAATACACAAAGGGATAATTGTGGACTCCCCTTATTAGCTCTTTTTACCATTTCTCCCGTGGCATATAGTGATTAATTTTCTTCCCTCGTATCACAGCCTAAATAACGAGATGCTTTTTAAACAGGTGTCTGTTTATGTCTGAACAAACCAGAGAAAACATCACCTTTATGCTCGAGGCTCTTCCTCGGGTTAAAAACAGACCATTTGCTGGTCTGCTAGTGCAACAGTGAGATAAGTTTTTTGTTCCTTTCCGCACTTTTCTCCAAACCCCCAAACAAGACTTGAACTCTTGTTTTACTACAGGCCCCCCCGGTGCAGTTTTTGTGGCGCCACGGAGGAGCACTCTCCAACCCGTCGTAGGGCCAAATGAGCGAGTGCCACGGCTCGTTAGGGCAGCCCTCTCCCAGAGTCCCAACCCTGATGTCATCATGAAATATTCACACTTGTAAATAATGGAGGCAGCAGCCACGAGGGGTGAGCTGCTACACGGCATCGAGGCTCACAGCTGCACAGCAAACACATCCAGACACACAAAGGTTACTTAAAAAAAACACAGAAAAGGCAATCGGTGGCTGATCTCCTGAGACGTCAGCAGCGCTAAGGATTGTCTGGAGCCTCCTGGCTGTTTCTGAATCACGTGTGCTCCCACTGACAGGAAAAAAGTGACATTTAAAGATGTCACCTTAGGATTTTTACAAACCTGCGATATGTGCTCGGAATATTTCCGCACATAATTCCTCAACTACAGACAACAAAAGATGCACAGGAGCCTGTTTTGTTCAAAATTCACAAAGCCTGAAGCTCCAGCTGACCTCGCGTGCAGAGGATTTTCCTCACTCCGGCCATGCCTAAATTATGCCTAACCTAATTAAGGGGCAACAGTGTGCAAACAGTAAGTGTTTGTCTTTTGCTGGTTTAATTTAGTTGGCAATGTCACCTGACTGCGGCTCCCAGAGGCGGTCGGGGACATGTGACAGGACGGGAGAGCATGTGCACTTCACCCCGTCTACCCAGCTGCTGTGAAACCAGAGCGAGCTGAGGGGGTGGGGATGGGAGCAGAGGTTAGGCCTGACAGGGAGGCAGCACTGATGAAAAGGGGGGCGGAGGAGGAGGAGGAGGAGGGAGGTTAATGCATGACGAGACAGCAGTAATTCTCCTCCATTAGGGTCACTGTGTCAGCAGGGAGCTGGAGACCAATTAACAAGCCACAACGGACTGTAAAAGAGGGTCAATCGATTAGAGGCTGGGGGAGCCCAGTCAGCATCTCATGCGCAGTGTGAAATCATTCGCAGCGCTCATCGCCATCACCCAGGAATCAGTATAGAGAGCGCTGCCTGTCCCACCGCCGTGAAGCGAGAGGAGATGGGAAGCGACAGGCCCTCCGCTCTGGACAGGGGTGAAGCAGGCAGGGGACAGCCAGAGGCCCCGTCCAGCTCGGGCCCTGATCTGACACACAGGGAGGCAGACAGGCGAAAAGAGCCGAGTCACAGACTGTCAGGATGATTCCTCCCCCGGTCGCGGAGAAGCTCCCGCAGCCACACATTCATGCGCTCAGCCCCACTAGTGATAATACCGCTCAGCTCTCTTGGTCGCTCTCGACTCGAGCTCGCTGCCGCTTTGTGACAGCACATTCGCGGTGAAAGGTAGGGCCGCTGTGTAACACCGCTCGGGTTCAATTCCATCCATCTCCCCCGCCTGACAATTCCTCTGACCAGTGAGGACTTTGTAGAAGAGATTAAATATAACAAATAGGGTTACGAGCACATTAGTGATTAATATACTGCCAGGATGCTTTTATTTAACAGTTTAATAAAATGTCAGAAAATAGCAAAAATGATTCCAGGACCCCAGTCAAAAATATCAATGTTAGAAATTCAGTTTCCAGTCGTTACTAAAAGCAGTAAATGATCACATTTGAGAAGCTGTCAATGTTTGTCGTTTTTAGCCACACCACCGGCATACCCGCTAAACATCAGCATGCTAATACTGTCACTGAGAAGCTCTAGATTAAATGCTAACTGGAGCTAATTAATGTTAGCATGCTAAACCAAGCTAAAGCAAACATTCGAGCAGAAAAATTGTTGGTGTATGAGCACCACGATGGTAGTCAATGAGAAGCATTAGCTAATTACTTAGCTAATTACTAATTAATTAGCATTCCCTGCTAATTAATCATCAGCTTGTCACTGTGAGCACATTAGCATGCAAATGTTAGCATTTAGCTCGAACGAAACCCTTACAGAGCTGCTAGCGTGGCTGTAGGCTGTTGTTGCCATTTGTTTTGTTGTTTCATGTAACGCCTGATTGGTTGGACATTTTTTATCAATTAATTCTGCTTCTGCCAACTAATTGATCGATCAGTTTGCTGTTTCCAGATGTGTGGATTTGATTATGATGACAAACAAACAGTTAGGAGGTTTGAGGATTGAATCAGACTAAATCAATCTGGATTTTTTTCACTACCTTCTGACATTTTGTATTTAAACTGCAACTAAACATGTATGAAGTATCCCAATTTGAGGATATGATGCCAGATAATACACAGAGCCTCAACGTTGTACATCGAGATATTAAGCCAGAACATTTTGTTGGTATTTGAGCACCATGATTGTAGTAAATCTGTTGATTATTTTCTCAAATAATCGATGGGTTGCTTGGTCCATAAAATGTTAGAAAGTGGTGAAAAATGTCAATCACTGATTCCTGAAGTCCAAGATGACATGCTTTAACATGTTGTTTTGTCCACATCTCAAAGATATTCAATTTAATGGCATTAAGGAGGAAAGAAACTAGAAAATATTCAGCATGAATTTGAGAATTTCCTTTAAAAAACTGGTCAAACTAATCGACTATCTAAATAGCTGGTGATACATCCAGCGCCATTTTCCTCTTACTAATAATTGTAAAAATAACCAAGGGTAATCAGTGGGCGTTAATTTTTTAGCTACTTAAGGATAAATATTAATCCCACACAAAGCCTAAACTCGTTCCTGCTCATCCTGCCTGTGGGAACTTGCTACTCACAAACCTCTTTAAAAACAAGTTTGTCAGGAGTGTTTGTGTCTAACAGCTCTCTGACCACAGTTCACAGCCCAGTCAATGAACATCCAGGGTGAGATGCAGATAAACAGTGTTTCCGTGTCGTGTTGGGATGTCGCAGGGGAGCAGCTTAAGACTGGAACGCATACAGTATAATACAATCCCCTTCATTAAAATTTCATCGCCTCCTTCTGTCTGTTCGGCTGCTCATGATCGCGCTCAAATCACCTCAAATTTTACTGCCAGACAACATCATCACACTGTGTCTGAAAACATGTTCGCCCCTCTACAGGTGACAGTCATCAGTGACCCTAAATCCCTCTCCCCTCTAATTGCCCTCTCTCTTCCCTGTCCTCAAATCTCCTTTTCAGGCGCAGATTAAACAGCCGTCCATTCATCCAGCTGATACCACGAGGACAGCCGTCACAACATGCTTCGTCACTCTGCGCACAGCTCCTGACAGGCAGACGGTGAGAAGTACAAATCCCTCAGGTTTAATCTCACCGTGCAGAGCGGAGGGGTGTTTTTCAGGCGACAGCGACCAGCCTGCGGGCCACACAGCGAGGACACATGGGTGACAGTCGGCCTCACGAACCAGGACCACGGGGTAACCTTGAAACCTGCTCCGTATCGACTAACAGAGAGACTCCTAAACAAACCTCCCTGTGTTTGCCGTTGCGGCGGGCAAGGCTGTGGAGACGCGCTAAACAAACGAAATCAAAAGCACGAAGGCTTCGGAGAGCACAAGTCTGCGGCACATTAACACTCTAAACAGACTTGTGTCATTGACTCAGATAGCATCGAGGAGCCTCGACTGAACTTCCCACTTATCTCCCGCTGGAGCTCACTGCCGGCTTTCATGTTCATCCTCGCGCTAAACCCTTTTGTCTTTTCAAGTTATAGCCAGCATTAACTTTTATATACACAAACAAAACCTTAAATTCCAGCAGTGCCCTCAGTGTAGGCTTTAGGTCTCCCAGCTGAAACCCAAACTCTCCGTTTCCTTTCAGGAAGTTGGGAGAAAACAAGACTTTTGTTTTATCTCAGATACAGTTACTATAATCCCCCAAATCCATCTGGTTTTGGGTTTATGTGTGTAAGAAGTCGGGACTTCCTTCGGCTGAGCCTCCCGTTTTAAACAATAACGAGTGCAGATTTCATAGAGACATTATACAGTTTTGCTGCTATTCTTTCATGTATCTGTGGTTTTGTTGCTGCTTAAGACAGATGATTAAAAAAACAAAAAAAAAAACTGAACGGATTGATAATTGAGTGGCTGCTTTTCCTTGGTTTATGTTATAAGTTTAAATAAGTTGCATCATTTTTGAGAAGGTTAAATCAAGTCGGTGTTTCTTATAGGGGATATTTAAAACTACAGCTTTGAGCCAAAGCGCTTCGTAGAAAAATAAGACTAAGTTTGGGAATTTACCAAATTTACCATATTTGAACAAGCTTAAATATTAAGGCTAAGCGAGGCTAATAGTAAAGTTAGCATGTTAAAATGCTACAGTCAAGCAAAAACAGTCAACATTATACCTGTTCATCATATCAGCACACTGGTTTTGTCATGTTGACATTGAGTATATTAACATTCTAGCGGTGTGGCTCTAAATATGCTAACGATAGCTTGCTAACATGCTAAACTAAGTTGGTCAACATAGAAAACATCTCCTGCTAGCTAAACATAAGCTTGTTAACTTTATCCTCATGAGAATGTAAACAAACCAAAGCTAGAATTTCGCTCAAAGTTAACCTTCACAGAGCATTTACAGAATTTATTACTTTCATCTGATGTTTCTACTGAACAAACTATTCAACTGATTTATTAAGAAAATAAGCAACAGCTTAACCACCAATGAAAACATTTATTAGTTGCAGCCCTCCATCACTGAAACTTAAAAAAATTAAAAATGCTCATTGCTTCGTAAGTTTTAGTTTGAAAAAATGTTAGATATGTTAATTAATGAGCTTTACAGACGTTTTCTGGAAGATTGTGTTACTTTCAAGGCAGGCTGGCTGTTTCAAGTCTTTCTGCTAAGCTAAGAAGCTATTTAGTGCAAAGACATGAGAGTGGCTTCATCATCTGAATCTCAGTAAGGAAGCAAAAAAGTCAGTTTACCACAATGTTGACCCGTTTCCTTTAGTCTTTAACAGTGATCCCAACCACTGCATTACAACATGGCAGTGGTGGATGTAAAGTTTCTCATCTATTCAAGTGCTTCACTTGAGTACTTGAGTTGACCACCGGGACATACGTTTCTACATGAACAAGTAAGTAAATGATGTTTAAATTGAATCTCTTAACAGATGTTTTGAAAGTTTAGGTATAAAACAAGCCAGTGTGACTTGAACATGATGTGTGACTTTGGACAGCGACAAAACACTTTAATTATGGAAACTTCACAAAGAGAAAGCTAAATGTTTTTCCAAACAGTTTATTTTTATGTCGTTGGAGCTGTCTCTGAAGCTGTCTGGCCACAAAACCACAATTTGTTTTAATTTCTTCCAAATGAAAGTAAAGGAGCTACTTACAGGCAGCATTTCTGCTGAACGCAGCATTTTGGGACAATAAGATCAAGAGCACGGTTCAAAATCAACCATATTTAAAGCCTTTACTGACATATTTAAAGCTTCTACTGCACGCCACAGACGCAAAACTCCAAATTATTATGTAAAACTTTGCTAATGGCCTCTATAGACTGTCTATCTGACTAACCCTCCTTCCTAGAAACAATGCCCTGTCAGTAGGACAGTCGACCTGCAGACCCTCGGGATTAGCTGGAATAAGCTGGAGTGACGGCGGTGAAGCTGGGTGGTGTTTCCACCTGTGGAACCTGATAGACTTTGCCCACGGCTTATTTGGCTTTTGCAGCCCTCTCATCTGTCTGAAAAAAGGAGGCGCAGCTCCTACTTTCACAGAGTTGATGACACGCCCGCCCACAGGCCGACCGACGGCTCCGTTACAGGCTTTCTGTGTGGGACGTCCACTGAATGGTGCCGTGACAGCTCCTTGTGTGGGATTTAATACCTACAAGATAAGCTGTCCATACCTGTGGTTTGCTGGAGACTATATTCTCTGTAAAGTCTTTGTGGTGCCACCTGTAGCAGGAGGGAAGGGCTGATATCTACGTGCAAGCTCAGCCACATTAAACAATGGACTTAAGATTACAAGTGTTTGTTTGACACTGAACTAGGTCAGTTGGTCATCTCTGAGAGTAGCTAACTTTAGACCTGTTAAAATGTTGGTGCAGATAACTTGCACATGATAATGCTGGAGAGGAAAGTATGTTTGGTAACGTTAGGCAGCTGCTGTCTAAAGAGAAGAGCTGAGACGATTCTTTGATCAGTGAAAGTGGGAAAAAATACCAATTTCTTCTCTGTACATTGTAGTAAATAGATTTTTTAATGATTTACTGCCATCTGATGATGTTTTCTTGGTTTTTTTTTATGTTACATAGGTTGAGTGATGATAAAAACTTATGTTGAAGATCGGAAACAATCATCAAATGCTGCCCTAGACTGAATATGTTTGGCAGAAAAACTATTCTAACATGATACACAAATACTAGAAAAGGTTTCCTATTAACCATGCGAGGTAACTTTTGCAACCGTCCCCATCGAGCTAGTTGTCTTGCAGGATAACAGACTTCTTGCTGTTTGGCTTATTATTGTCCTTCCAACACCTAGCAAAGCCTTTCAGCCAGTTAAGTGGCTGATACTTTAATTCTTAGTGGGAGCATCTTCCTTCCAGTTTTATGAGACTGGTATGGCCTCCTGATCTCGTTTAATTTTTATCGACATGGTATGTGCATTTAATCATGTCCCCATCTGCTCTGTCATTACTTTAAAGTACCAATTTGATCATTATTGCAGATCATATTTCACCAAACATGGGGGTCATCTGATGAATATTAGTCCTGTGAAATTTAGTACTTTGGCTAAAGAGTCATCAGACAGTGAATTTTAGTGAAGCAGAGTTTCTTTATTATACGAATGCCCTAAAAAGCACAGAAGAGGTGGAATAGATTCTTAAAAATATTTTTTACAGCACTGCTTTTGACGGATCCTTTTTGTTGGGTTTAGCAGGAGCCTGAAGTGCGCGTCGGTGCAGAATATGACACCTGTAAAATCCTATCTGACTTCCTCTGCTGGTCACTAACAGCCACTGGCAGCTGTTTCATATGAAGTAACAATGGCTGACAGTGTGCAGGTCATGGTCATCAGCAAGACAGAAATAAATTACATCTGACTCGGTGTCAGACAACGCTAAAAAGACAGGCGGAAAATTAAACCATTTCCAACGGTTCACAGCATAGATTCATGTACATTAAACTTTTGTTGCAGTGTAAGCTCCCCGTTTTATGCTTCCTTGTCGAGAAAAGGACTATTTTTGTTGTGTTGCTTTGCCAAAGCAGGGCAAAAAAAAAATGATGCAAGTGGAAGAAAGGCACTACTACAGGAGAGAGAGTGTGTGTGTGGGTGGATGTCTGGCCTCTTTCCCTGGCTTCATCTCCTGCACCCCATGCAACACACTCACTGAGACCAAATGTGGACCAAGATAGACGAACCACTAAAAGAAGGTTTTACTATGAGCTACACCGACACCACCTACAAAACCCGAAAGTGGATTTTGATGCCAGTGGGATTTTGGTTTCGTGCCTACGCAGAGATAATTTTCTGACCACACAAACAGTGTGGATCAGGACACCTGGGGCCATCCCTGCTCATGGCGTCATCGCTTATGTAATGATATTCCTTTCTCCATGCAGTTCACCTCATCAAGCTGACATTTGTGAGCACGAGCCATCTGTGAGCGAGTTCACGCAGCTAGAAAGCATCCAAAGGTTAACAAAATCTCTGTTTGTTTTCCTTAAATGTCAGCTTTGCAGTAGCACTGGCAGCAGATAAACATGAATATTACTGTGTACTCTATACTTCAGGACTCCCAGTGAACTTATTTAAATTCTGACCCAACGATAACCCCCAACATTTTCTAGGCTTGTCCTTTAAATTTCTTCATCAGGGCAAAAATATTGCTCATTTAAATTGGAAAAATCCTGGATGATCTTCTGGCACAGGATGTATGTAACAGAATGAGGCTAAAATAATGTACATTTTGAATTATCCATTAAAAAAAATAGCCAAGCACACAACTGAAATGATCAATAAATTAACTTTTGGTTTACATAATTTACAGGTAGCAGGGTGATAATCCTGTTGACATCACACTCTTCCATTGATGATTAACGATTAAAGGCTTGGCCAAACACAGTTACTTCCCTTCATGTTTTTATCACACTTGTTTACTGAAAACAAACCTACATTTCCTGGACAGAAATACTCGCTCATGTGATTACACAAGTAGCACTGGGAAGCTCGAGAGGTGAAATCAGACAGTCGGTTTTAAATTTGTGAGCAATTAGACGCCGATGACTCATCATATTGCCAGAGGTGCAGCTTTGACGCACAGCCTCGATAACGAACTGTACGGGAGAAAGCCACCTGCCAGAGGACAAGCTGAAAACCCAAAAATCCAGCAAGAGGAGAGGAAGGAGGGAGGGATGGATGGATGGATATGGAGGGTCAGAGGAGGAGGAGGAGGAGCAGCCATCTGCAGGCTGAAGGCAGCCTGTGAGATGCCATAATCCATCTTTAAGTGTGTGAGGAGGGGAGGCAGCGCCTACAAGTAGTTATAATCCCCTCGCACTGTCTCCTTCCATCAGAGTGATCGGGCTCTGACAGGGAGTCTTTATCAGAGAGGACAGGGCTATAACACGAAATGCAAATCCAGCTTCTCCAGCTTGTTTCCGCTGACGTTATGAATTTACAGTCATCATAAACTCCAGACTCACACCTGGGATATAAAATCATAGGTTGTTAAACAATATGGGAAATGTGGGAGTTAGACAGAAAGACTGGTACTCCCCCGTCTGTGTGGTAAAAATGAAACTAGCTGCATGATAGTTGAACTTTAGTGATAGTTGAACTTTAAACACAGCCAGGCTAGCATGGATCCCCTGTGTGCAGTCACTGTGCTAAGCTAACTGGCTACAGGTTGTAGCTTCGTATTTAGGAATTTTAGGATTTTCTTGTCACTCACATCTGTGATATTACAAGTTTAGAGGAAAAGTTTTGGGAGACGTGCTTATTAGCTTTCTTGCTAGATGTGAAGATTAATACCACTCTCATGTCTGTAGTAGCTTAGCTTAGCTTAAGACAGGGAGATTAAGCTAGCTTCCCTGTTTGAAAAGGTAACAAAATTTACCTACCACCACGTCTTTTTTTTTAAAACTTTGTTATACACCTACATTCTTGAACAAATTAAACAAAACAGACATTACATTTCTAATCAGTAAGGCTTAGAGGTGTTTTGCTAGCTGAAGGCAAAGCCATCAAAGCCATTCCCGCCCCGTTACTAGCCTTTGTGCTAAGCTTGGCGACAGGTTATCGCCTCATATTTTCAGGGCTTTAGATCAAAACTTTGACATTGTATGTTGAGGGGAAAAGATCTGTTGCTCAATTATTTGCTTTCTTGACAAGAGACTAATTGAAAATATTAACACCATTGTAATGCCTGTAGTGTCTGGTTAGCTTAGCAAAAACACTGATAGCCTGCCAGTCCAAAAGGTAAAACAAATATTTTTTGTTTTAAAAAATATTTTTGGTCACAAAACCCTTTGTTTTTACACCTAAGCTGTTGGACAGACTAAACCAAACAGTTGATTTGTTTGATTCAAATAAAGCTGGACTTGTTATTTCCCTCTGCAGCGTGTGCTGTGCAAAGCTAAGCTAAGCAGGTGCTAATGTGTATTAATCATAAAATTAGTGCAGTAGATACATCAGTTGGTCAATATTTGACGGTGACATGTGTGCATCGTTATGAAAACGTCCTTTTACAGAACATAATACAGAATGAGATCCCAAGGCTAATTTAAAAATGGAGTCATCACATAGCAGAGCGACTCCAACCTCATTGGTTTCAATAGACTCAGCACTACCTGAAGTATATGGTATGCAGGTTTAGTAAACAATAACAATACTCCTCTTTCAATATAATTCGAAAATTACATATATATCTCAGCTGATTATCAACATCAGAATTTCTTAACTCCTAAAATCAGTATTGGTCCCAAATCCAGGATCAGTCGGGCTATAGTATCAATCTTCTGATCTAATTCTGGACTTTAAAGCCAATAAGCTTATTTCCCCAAATCATATGAATTTCAGTCTCAGTTATGCAGTTTCATATCTACACAGACCGTTTCTACTGTGCTTGGCAGGCAATCAAATAAATAAATCGGCAAATGTAATAGCATGCTGTAGGATCTTTTGTTTTCCTGCTCAATTTCATCCCCCAGATTATACGCTGAATGCAGGAGGTACAGGAAAATCAATCCACTTTCATTAACTGCTGCTGATCTGGGAGCAGGGTGGAGGGGGGGTGGAGACAGAAGTCCCATCAATTGTAGCGGGAGCTGAGCTCATGCATGCATGAGTGCAGTCACCCTCACCCACGCAGCACACAGCAAAAAAAAAAAAAAAAAAAAAACGGAGAGAGAAAGACCACCATAACGGAGGCGTACCCACACCAACGAGGGCCTGCACAGCATACATGAAAGGAAAGGAGAGCTTGAAAGGAGATGCTTCACGTTTGATCTGGTTGAAGGGCGGTTTTTTTGGAGGCGGGGTGGGTGGAGGACTGCATCTGGAGATCAATGAAAGTCCTGAGCTTTAACATGTCGCACATGTGAGAAGGACCTACTGGTCTGTGAAGAAGCGCTAAAAGCTGCTGTCAAGGTTGCAATAGGTGCGAAACACCCCACTCTCCATTTTACTAGCCGCCGTCACACGTTGGTGAAGACTCGAGCGCTGCGAGAGAGTCATCAACTGTTATTCTGCAACAAATGGAAGCAGTTACTCTAAATTTCTCCAGACGCGTGTGAATTTTAGCTGTTATAATCACAGATGGATGGTCTAATTTTAGCTCAGCTTCAGAGGGCAGATTTCTCCTCAAAAGAGCGATCTGCAGCGACTGGCTTCGAGGAGCTGCGGCGCTGCCACACTAATCTGGTAAAACGGCTGCACCGGACGGAGGGGCTCTGAAACTGCCAAGGCATTGCCCGGCCTATTGAAGGGACAGCTCCCTGCCAACTGTATGCATATGGCGTCGGACGAGCAGCAACAGACACAGTCGCCTCAGTCTTTCCCCCCCCCTCAAACAGCATTAATGAATCAGCTATTGGAGTCACAATCATGGAGAAGCACAGCATGAAATCGCAGCACTAATGCAGATTAAGTGTGGAAGCAGCAGCGCGCTTCGAGCTATTGTACAAGCTGTCTGTCAAAATAAGAGCGAAGGGATGCTATGCATTTCCAATCAGCGCGCAAAGTCTGCGATAATAAGGTGTCGCGCTCAGAAAAGAGAAACTTGTTCATGTGCAGGTGGCTGGTTTGAGGTCATTTCTCAGCTTGGATTTACGCAATTTCCAAACAGTAGCTTAACAGTTGGGCCTGTGCACTAAATATGAAGCTACAATCAGCTGGCAGCTAGCTTAGCTTAGCATAATTTAGCACCAAGACTGGAGACCGAGGAAGCAGCCGACCTGCTTCTGTCCGAAGGTTTCTGTACGGATTAAGGATACAAGCAACGACTTTATTTTGTCAGTGATGTAGATGTGCCAGTAGGTGGAGATTGTTGTTTGGGCAATGCTAGGTTAGCAATTTTTCCCTATTTCCAGTCTTCATGCTAA
Organism: Stegastes partitus; assembly: GCF_000690725.1. NCBI lineage: Eukaryota > Metazoa > Chordata > Actinopteri > Pomacentridae > Stegastes > Stegastes partitus. Next base: position 118,357 of record NW_007578925.1, read on the forward strand.
TTAGCATAACCAACCACTAGTTTCATATTCAAAGAAACAGTTAAATATTTTGGGGAGCACACACATATTTGTCTATTAAATGTTCAAAATCTGCTTACAAACACATCTAAAGTCCACTTTAACTACTTTATATCTTGTTTTTTTAAAAACCAAACCAAGCTAGCAATTTATGTCCCCATTCAGTAAACTAAGCTACTAGCTATAATCTTAGCTTCGTATTTACCTAAAATGCTATCAAGTCTGCTTGTCTAACTCTGCCATTATTTCTTTAAGTTCCAGCAGCTATTTAAAATCTTCTTACAGACGTCAGCCCGAGCTTACACATTGTTGATGGTCAGAACATCTGGCAGATGCTTGACAGGGAGGTTAGGAGGTTAATGCCAAGTAAATCCAGAGATAAGCATATTCTGTACGATAAAGCACTTCACTTTGAACACACTTTCTCTGATTAGTTAGGATACCAGACGTGAAAGCGGTCCTTCACATAAATAGTGGATTAACTCAAGATTTAAATGCCGGGACAGTTCCTGCTCAAGCATCGAGACGGGCGGTGAAATAAGAAACCCTGTGACTGGATCGAGCTTTAATGGAGCGTCTCTGTGATCCCCCCTCACAGCAGCAAAGATAAAAAAAAAAAAAGTCCCACAAGGTGTTTAAAAGCTATTAATTTTTTAAAAAAAGAAAAAAAGGGATTTCACATACAGAGGTTTAATGCTTCTTTAAGCAATTAAGCCTATGAGGTCAGATACTTTTCCTCTAAATTAAGCAGAGTGGATTTCAGCATCAAAATGCCATTTTAGTCCTGAAAATCGGAACTCCTGTGGGAGACCGAAGAGGAATATGGCGGTGATTTGTTAGCTGGTCCTCACAGCACATTATTCCTGCATAACGACCTGCTTTAGCTCTCTGCGGGGTTTGTTTTATGACTTTAAAAACCAGCAAGATCGGTTTCACCCAGACCAGAAGCCAAGAGGGACAGTTTAACTTTAAAGGGAATTTACTCCGGGCTTGGCCACCAGAGGCTCGGCATCAATCAGAGGCCACTTAGAGCTAAAGTTTCACTGTTTAGCGCCTATAGACACAGGAGCTCATGGCAGGACAGGAAGGGACGGCGAGCTGCTGCTGCTGCTGCTTTGCGTGCTCTCAATCACGTTTTATAGCGATTCGTAAGAAGAGCACTTCGACTCGCTCATTTATGGAGTCGACTCTCGATGCCAAAGCCCGCAGCAGACAAAGACGACTTGTTTTTAATGCGTGCAGATCTGCTGTATGGCCTCGGGGGAAAGAAAGAGCCTCAGAGAAACAGCTCTCATCACTCTTCAATTAAAAACTCTTCTTTTACTGCAGACTGACTGACACTCCTTTGAAAATATGTAGAGCAACGTAAGCTGTAAACAAGCTGAGAGGAGGAGGGGGGAGAAAAAAAACAACACTTTGTCTGCAGCCAGACCTCAGAAACTTCTGTCGCAGGTCCAAAAGCAAAGTGACTGACGGGCAGATTATGTCACCTAATTTCTGTATCATGTCTCCTGCGAGCGAACGCAGCAGGTGGGCAGCAGATAATCCCGCCGACGAGTAACAACTTATGGACAACAGATCAGTTAATTAACCTGCACCTGTTCACCCTGCGCACCGGAAAAGGAAATGAAACAACCTGTAATCACCTCTACAATACTGCCGTTTAACAAGGTTTCCATCCACCTGTTCTTAGCCACATTTACAAATCATGCATTAAAAAAAAAATGGCGCATTTCTCTCCTCTTCTGCAGCAACTTATTAAGGAATTAGCAGCATCACCTGCATTATCATTTACACTAAATGTGAAGCAGAAAACTCACTTGTGTAAATAAAATGAGCATCCACCTTTGTTTCCTCTCAGCAGGTAAATGTTAAACTCTATGAAGTTGCTTTCAACTGCAGAAAGAGCAGCTGAGTCGTCATTAACAAGCTGTCTTTTCTTTCCTGTCCTTCATAGATAAGTACTCCTCACACACACACACACACACACATCTCTCGAGCTGACCTGCTATGTGTGATTGAGATAACAGGTGTGGGTAAACCATTATCAGCTTTGTTGGGAGTTATTTTCAGTCCGATCCCACAAGAACACCTTTGGGGAGAAATGTGCAATTCCCTGTGTGACACATGCATTAATGAGCCCGAGGGCGGAGGAGTCCAACCCTGCAGGATCATTAAGACATAAAGCACTTTTTATGTGTTTCGACACAATGACTCACTGTCAAACTGATAAGCACGTTTGTTGTCGGGATCACATGCTGGTGTCTGAGTTCAGGACGAGCAGAAGACGGCGCAGACTACAGACAGGGCAGGGATTTGGACTTTCCCTTGTCAGAGTCCGTGACCTGCCTCGCCGTGATTCACCGTTATCGCAGCACGACGTGTCGTGAGTCACTCCAGCCATAAAAATGGAAAAACCCTCCGCCTCATCTTAACTTTCTACCTCCACGCCGCTCACCTTCAGAAACCGATGCGTCGCTTTTTTTCCTCTCGGATATCGAGAAGAAAAATAGCGTTACATAACGTGATTCTCTGTTTCCGGCTCATTTGAATTTGCATTGAAATGTGAGCAGAAAAGCTCCTTTTCCTGATTTGTCAGTAAGCTGATTCGGGCCTGTGAGGTGTGCACATCACTGGCAGTGACAATTTTAGGTCCTGTGCTTTTGTGTCCATGGTAACTGGGGGGGAGTTGAGGGTTTTTTAGGTGTGTGTAGCTGACAGGCGAGCACACACAGAGGCATGCACTAATTCACAAAAAGGAAACGATCCCTGCTCACTGCTCCTATTATCAGCCGCTGTAATCACACCTCAGACGTGTTGTGGCTCCTGGTTTTTCCTTATCGGTCTCGATCTGTGCAGACTGCATGTAGATGAAGTCCAAAACAAAGCGTGGAGCGTGTTCCAGCCTCCGGTGGCTGACTGCGAGCGGCGCCTCCTGCAGTTGTCCACTTCTCTGCTTTGTGGATGCAGTTTCTTTGTTCAGCGAGGCGAGGTGCTGACGTCAAATTGCCTCCTTTGTTTCAAAAACGCCTCAGCTGCATTGTTCGTCTAGCGTGAATTCTTCAACCTGCCCCTGTTGCCGGGAGCAACAATGAGATAAATGACAAGATTTTTCAAACAGCTCATAAAAGAGCAGGGGGAGCCCACAAAAAAGAAAAGAAGAAAAAACAAATAGAGGAATTAGCAACGAATAGAGATGACGCCCGTTTCTCATGATGATAAATGCTCTTGTTGTCTGTCAGATAAATTATGAGCTGCACTGCTTCAGCTGCAGCAGGGCGACTAATACATTGTGTGTCTTTGCAGCACTTTCTGCAACAAGTTGGTTAAAAGCAGAGGTGTTCCTGAAGAGCTGCTGTGATTGGCCAGGTGATGCTGTGCAATAAGTTTGATTCTCTTTTAGGAAAAATGGCCAAAATTCAATATTTCCACCTTTGCAGTTGCAGGTGTTCTTAGTCTCCTATCATAGTAAACTCACAATCTTTTGGATTTTGACAGCTCTTCAGGCAAAACAAATGAGGGATTTTCTCTCAGCGATGAATTGATTAAGAAAGAAAATCATTTGCATTGGTTAATGTACTTCCACAACCAGCTGATCCAGTCTCATTTCCACGCCTGGTGAACTGGGAAAGGCTAGAAAACAAACGCTCCTTCATCCCGAACGAGGTGACTGATCCATCTGGAGGCGCACCTGACGGGGCGACTTCCTGCGAGGCCCTTTCATGGGATCTATAGGCGGCCTGTTCAGAGGGAGGAAGGAGGAGGGTCGCAGCATTAACGCTGTGTTGACGTATCTGAAAATGAGCTGCGAGCGAGATCCTGAGGCGCGACACAAGGGAGTCATTGAGCTGTTTGGTTAAAGGACCGCCACAGTAAACAGACCAGCTGATGAGAGGAAGACGGAAGAGTCTTGGCAGGAAGGAAGCCCTCGTAGCTGAAGAAAAAAAAAAAGGAGGGCAACTGGGCAATGACCTTAACATTGTCGGAGGGCCCTGCTGATAAATGACTATAATTCAGAGCGTGTTCGCTTCAAGTGAAGGACTTAACTGCTCTGCTGACACCTGTTCGGCTCTACAGAGGAGCCTTTCACTGAGGACAGGTGCCTCGGCCTGCTTCCCGGCGCTCTCTGCTCCCAGCTGCTCTGCTTTCAGACCTCGGATTCCTCGCATGCCTTCCTGTCAGCTCAGAAACCGCGGCAGCCCCCCGATACAAACCGGGAGCATTAACTCCACATAGGTGCTAAAGAGTGATGGGAGTTAATGAGGTTTCTGAAGCCGCATTAGAGCACTTTTCTCGCTCGGCGCTTGATGGCAAGTTCCCTGAAAGTATGTGTAAGCTTCACCTCCTACACGAATAACAACAAGACATCACTTCCATTACAATCATCGGTTTGACTCAGACTCAAGTGAAGCGAACTCAAGAACCTGCTGCATCATCAAAATCATTTCTCAGAACTGTTTCTACTTGCAGTTCCAAAACTGAGAAACTTTACGTAGGCGTGAGGCTGCAGCTAACAGTTATTTTGATGGTTTTATTAATGTAATTCATCTGCCAATAGTTTTCTTGTTTAACCAATTTATCATTTGCGCTATTAAATAGTAAATAATGGCATCTATCACGATTTACTAAAGCATCTTCAAAAAGCTTGTTGTGTCTCATCCACAGTGTAAAACCGAGATACCGTCAAAAAAGTGGAAATTTATCACATTTGAGAAGCTAAAAAAAAAGTGTTGCTTTGTTGTTTGATTATTACTTTAGCTATTGATGGAGCAGCTGATTTATTGCAGCTCTCACAAATTTGGTCAGAAAAGAGTTCAAAACTGTCCTGTGACACAAGAGAAGCAAGAAAACATCATAATTCTGCTCAGTAGAGTTGCTTGAGAACCCCTTTAATCGCTTGATGGTGCCTGCATGAATGATTTATCCAAAGTTTTAAAAATAATGACAATAATTTAGAAAAAAAAAAAAAAAAAAGAAAGCGTCCTGCTGGAATAATTCACGTGGGAGTTTGAACATGTGTGCTGCAGCATGCAAACATGGTCTGTCGGTTCAGTGACCTGTGCACGAGACAAACACGCTGGATGAAGTGCAGGGAGGGGAGGGGGGTTGAGTCAATTAGTACAATAGGGAGCAGATGTAAGCCGAGCGAGCAGTGAAAACTCAAACCTGAAAATATCTGCTGCTGAACCTTAAAATCAGCGATTAGCACCACAACTACAAGCCGTCATCACAAGCCCCTGCTCGCAGAGGGAACAGGCCAGCCAGCATGTATGCACTATTATAAACATACCTTTATCTGGGCTGCCTCGCATAGCATGCATACCCAGGCACGTGTACACACTAGCCATGCTGTTCAGATCTGGGCCAGCTGGCAGCGGTCCAGCAGCAGGGCTGGGCTGAGCGGCTCGGTCCCAGCATGCTCGCTGTGTGAGGGGCAAGGTGCTTCGCTGCATAGCTGGAATGTTTTCCGTCTTTGTTTGGCCCCAAAAGGCTGCAGGATTCATTTTAAAGGAGCTGGTATAGAAGAGGGCAAGTCGAGACATGTCTGTAACGGGCTGCGTGAACGCTTCTGTTCTATTATTGCTGTGGTTTAAGGATATTAATTTAGAGGCGGCAGCACTTGAACTTATATACACTCAAACATCCTGTGTTCACGGCTTCAGTCATCCGTTCTGTGGGTTACGCTAAAGGCCGATTCATGGTTTCTGTGTCCCGACAGCAACAAGGAGAAGAGCTGCTTTGTTTATTGTGTTTGGCTGGACACTATAAAAAAAAACATAACAAGAGCAGGACTGAGGATGTGGAGGATCTACAGACGGTGCACTAAACGCTGAGCTAAACGAGGGCCACGTGGTCAGAAAGTCTGGGTTTCGGACTGACACCCGCAGACGTATGACAACGTGTTCGTCACCATGAATTCGCCATAACATCACTGTCACCAGCGTCATGTGCGGCAGTGACAAGAAGAAAGTTATCTGACAATCATACGGGTATCAAACAAATCTCCAAGTTGGCTGAACAAAGGTGAAGTGTTTTCCACACTGATATCATCTTGACTCAGCTTTGACCAACAACATCGCGCATCTTGATCGCCAGTTTTATCTGACAATCAGTTTATACCTAAAAGATATTTAATTTACTGACATTAAGGTTAAGAAAAACAGTAAATATCAACATTTGAGAAATACGTTTTTGTCATTTTTTCTTTAAAGATGACCAAAATGAATTAGTTCTATACAATCTTGCTTCTTCTGTTGTAAGAATTACCTTGTAGCGGTTGACCAACTAATCTGTTGATTTTCATTTCTAGCCTTACATTACCTTTAAATAGTTGTTAGTGATGTTTTATGATAACCAAAGTCCAATTTTGAAAAGAATCAACTGGTGCAAGGCCTGAATCTAAACTCATTTATTGGTTCAAAACGCCACAATTAGTTGCACAAACATACATTACATCACAACCTGGCAGCTCGTCATGTAGCATAAAGTCAAACCATCACAAGTCGTTCAGGTGTGTGGAAGCTGAGTCACTTTCTCTAAACCACAAATTACCTTCATCAGTGTTCGCATACCACAAACTGCAGTGAGACAACCCTATGTGCGGTCAGACAGTCACAGTTCACGTAGAAGTCAACTTAGAGCTCTTTATAAGCACTCAGAGGTAATTCAGGATGCATCACGGCTGCTCTGCTTCTGAATCAAATAAAATCAGAAGCGAGCAGTTCTGCCCGAGCCGACTTCCTCTAATAAACTCTCCGAGCCGGCAGACGACCCGAAAGCGACGCGTCGAGAGAGCCGCCCCGTCGCAACGAGAGGCTAAACACCTCGATGAACAAATCCACCTAAGAGTCTGAAGAGGGCCCTCCATCTTCTGAGTTTCTGAGTGCCCCCTTCCTCGTTTCTTTACATCCAAACAGCTGTCACAATACGAGTCTCCTAATGACATCTTCTGTGTGTCGGGAGGGCCTCTGCAGCTGTGTGAAATGGTCAGGGCGCTTTTCTCTCAGCGATGTCATCATCACAGCTGCATCTCTAAAGCCTCTCAGCTTCCTCCCAGGAGGCGAGCGTCTTATCCTGAAACAGGACCGGCTAACATCAATCTGTCAGTCTCTGGGGCGACGGACGTTGCCCGGAGAACAAGGGGAAGTGTATTAAGAAGAGCAAGTTTACTTCTACAAATGTCTTTTTGTTCTTTGATAGAAAAAAAAACAATCCTCGTTCTTGCTTTGCTTTGTTCGTTTTCTTTACTTGGAGCCATGCTGGGAAAAGTTTGTTGACAAGAGAAGTAGGGCATGTAAACAAAAGTCACATGTAGGCTGCGGTGGAGTTAGTCAGAAAGACTAAATTACTCGCCCGCCTGTAGTAACCCACTCGGTCTTCTGTTTATAACGAGTGAAAACACACCTAATTTTAAAACAGGTTGGTGGTGAGAATTGCAGTTTTGGATAGTTTTTTTTTACCTTCTCCTGTCTAAACATGGATAATTGCTTGTCATGAGATGTCAACATCCATTTCCTTACACCCATAAAACTCTGTGATTTGAGGTTGTTTCCTGTGTTTGCTTGGAATACGTTCTCGCACTTAGATTTTCAGCTTTTGCGAGTTGAGACAACGCTGGTTACAGGGGGAGCTGAAACGATAAGTGTGGCAACAGAAAATGTGCGAATGTGGTGATTTTCTCTCGCTATAAACTGAAAATTTTAATTAAACTAACAGAAAAAGAAAGTAGAACGGTCAGTCCTCACTATTTTCTGACATCGTAGTACATAAAGGCAGCTGCAGTTCTTGTTCATAAAGCCCCAACTACATAAGTCCATATTTTTTATTTTTGTCCGTGTTCTCGCTGCTGCTGGTTTCTGTGTATCAGGAAAAAAAAAAGATCTTTAGAGATCAGTGACTTCCCATTTGATCATTAGTATCAAAGTCCAGCGCAGTCGAGTGATGACGTACAAAGTTCAGGAACATTTAGTGACTAACTGGCTTCCCTGCTGCTAGAATAAGAGAAGAGTGTGGGCGGCTCAGCTTCACAGTAGCTGGTGTTTTGTCTTTACTTTACAGGTACATTCATGCGGCGTACACAGAGCACAGACTGTTCTTCTCCCAGACAAGTGCCGCTGTATCCCGCAGCATTTATTTCCCCTCCACGTGTCTTTTACTTCTCCGGATGAGCAGCTCCTTCTATGCATTGATGTGTTAAAATTTACTGGGCCGTTTCCAGCTCCGTCACCCCGAGTACATCGGCTGACAGCGGCCTCGGCTCTGAGAGGCCTTCACAGAGCCCAAAGTGCAGAGCGGAGGCCTGAGGGCTTTCACTCAGCTAAACACAACATCTCTCTGTGTGCAGCTCACTGACCACCGTTGTCGTCAGAGGAGGACGGAGGCACTGAAGTGGCCCCCAGAACTCTCCGGATCCGGACCCTGGATGCCTTCGCAGCACTTTCGGACACCTGCGGGGGACTGTGAATGTCTCTGTGATGGGACCGAGGGACGGGAATGGCAATGAAGGCGCAGTCATTCATCAGCCATCCGTGGCTTCGCTCCCATTCAGATACAGATACCCACTGAGACACAAAGCCCCAGCTGCCTCAAGTGGCAGACTTATACACAACATTGAGCACTAATGCAACACAGCTCCATTTAGGCCTTTAAGAAACGCCCTGTCACAGCGTCCAGAGAGCCTCTCTATACGTCCCTCTGCACAGCTGCATGCACAATGGACAGAAGTGAATCCGTCACATATTTAAAGGGGACTAATGTGGATTATCGCGCGCTAAACCAACCAAACACATCTCAGATCACATCTGTTGGTCAGTGTTTTGATAACACTTTGCAATTTGCAATTAATTCTAATGAATTTAGCAATGCTTTAGTGGTAACTAAAGCCCGTCGAGATCAGGAAGAGGGCAACAATTAAAACAACTTTTGAATCCCTTAGCAGGACATGTTTCCTTTCGGTTCTTGAAAGGAATTGTTTGACATGTTAGAAGACTAGTTTTTTCGCAGACAACTGAAAACGTCAGCATCACTTCAAATATGTGAATTTGAATTATTGCTAGCAGCCGGTTAGTTTAGGTTAGCTCAGTCCAAAGCGCTCCAATCAACGCATTGTTTTGTGTCACGTCGTCACCGTGAGGTTTCCAGACAACCAGCTCAAGATATCGTCCGACAAACAACTTCTCTTCAAACCACAAACCGTTGTTTTAACATTCTACATTTACAGACACAACACTAAGCTTTCGAGGTGCTGGTAGGAGGCTTCCAGTCTTTATGTTAAACTCAACAAATTGCCTGCTGGTTGTGGTTTTATGTTTACTGTACACAGAGAGGTGAATGAGGGTATTTCCAACAGAGCATCAAACTGCTCTTTTAATGCACCAGAAAAAAACCTTAGAATGAGACACTTGAGTCCCAGAAAAAGCTGCAGAGGATCACAAAAGATGGATTTTACACAACTTCACAACCCAAAAGTGGTTTATTACAAAGTGGTCAAAGATCTGTTGGTTCGGAGCCGAAACACTTCATTGAATAATCCGTTGGTCGATCGACTGACATCAATGCTGCTAACTGATTAATTGTTACCTATTCATCAAGCTAAAATGCTCGATCTCGGCTCTCTCAGGTGAGCATTTTTTGCTTTTGTCTGCTTTAAATCTTTATACTTGTGATATCTTTGGTTTTTTTGGTAAAGCTAGACATTTGATGAGGTGATTTTGGGTTTTTTTGTGGGAGTTTAATTTAGAAAACATTATGTACTAAAGAGTTAACCGATCTATTTGGAAACCATCCATAAACTCCGTACAAATGCTTCATAAGAGGTTACTTATCAGATTCCTTCCACTAAACTGCCCACATATTAAATAAAACAGACAGATGCTGTTGGAAGAAGAGAAAAAGTGGGACGAGGCGTTGAGCTGTGGTACCTATAACGCCGGTGACGGTGCATCGGGGCATTCACACTGTAGAAGCGTGGGAGAGCTGCAGCAGAAGAAGCGAGTATCACCTACATCAATGAGGAGAGAAAAAGCTGCGCTACACACAGAGGATGTGTCCAAGTTAAAATGAATCACGGCTCGTTCCAAAAAAACACTCCCTTGGCTTTCGGACAGTGAATAATCGAGCTGTGAAAAATTCCCACATTAGCCCACTTTGGAGCTCCTCGTGACTCCGGGTAAGTCAGCAGTTGCACTGTGCGAGTGCGTGGAGGCCTGCAGGAAGAGGCTCCCGAGCCGAACAAACCAATTACACCCCTGTCAAAGCCGTGGCACGGCACTGCATCATCCCCACAGAGGCTCCGCTGTCACATCGCAAGGTGGCTCAGGAGACCCGGCACCGACGAGCCACGAGGCCCGGCATGTGTGGCGCGGCCGTAAGCCCCGCTATTAAGTGTTGATTCTGCTTTATTAGCGAGGCACTGCAGCCAAGACAAAGGCCTGCTCTGGTCAGCACACACCGAACTGCTGAAGCATGTGACTCTTATTTGATTGCGGGGAGTGTTGAGGCTGCAGGGCAGTGCTGCTTTTACCCCATGACTCTCCCTGGGAGCGAGGGCAGCCTCCAGGACTGCTGCTGCTGCTGTATTTACACATTCCTCCTGGGGCGGAAACACAGCCCATTAGCATCACATGCTAACAGAGGCACTCGGACATGGTAAAGCAAGAACAATTCATGCGTTTCCTCGAGTGCCTCTCTGGGCGTTTCACTTTATAGTGTCGCCCTTTGAAGAGAAAACACTGGATTAAGCTTTTCAAGAGACTTTAACTGCCACGATTTCGTTTTTATATCCAGCAAATACACTCTAACAAAGGATTTATAACAAAATATATTGTAGTTACGAGCTGATATAAGCATATTCATGCACCAATAAATGGAAAACTTCTTTTTATGGAAGTTGTTGGCATTTAAATGTAAAATGTTGATGTATTTTACTTCAATGCAAACTATTTAAAAGGTTTAAATGCTGCCTATAAATGCTAAATAATGGGAGTTAAAGCAAATTGCGACCACTGCGGTTTAGTGACAGCTACTTCTTAAGAAACAATGAGTAACACCGCAGCAATGCCGCCACTGTAGACCTTCCCGTGCGGCTTGTTGCGACAGAGCAAAGGGCTCCGGAGACGCCACCAGAGGCGTCCATGTGAAAGTGGGCAGACCAGGCTGGCAAGTCCGGACTGGATGTGACACAGCCCTCAATAATTACAGGGGAAAGGATCAACCTAGTTGCACAATGGGCGAAGCATTAGCTAACTACCGTCTGTCAGCCTCAATAAACTTGAACTCCGCTCACAAAAGATGCACACGCTCGATGGCCTCGACTGGCACACTTGGTTAATTAAAGAGGTGAGAATGGAGCCTGTCCGCTGTGTCGGCCTGTCAGTGCCGGTGAGGGCGGGAGGCCTGCAAAAACTCAATCTACCGCTCATGTAAATGTTTATTTACACTTTATTGAATCTGCGAGGTGGCTCCTGATTACAATACTAATTTGAACGCTGGTTTAAAATCTCAGATCCCACCTTGTAATATGCGAGTCTTCAGTAAGGAGGCATTAAATGTAACTAATGGGCTTATTAGTGGTTAATTAATCACTCCATGATGCTTCTAACATCAGTTGTGAGTCACTCTAAGAAGTTTAACTCAACTCTTAGGGTTGACGAGGTCAGAAAATTATCTTTTTGTATTCAGTAGTGTTGTAGTTTTAAAAGTTAGAATCTATTATTAAAAGTTCACGTCTGCTTTCATGTGTTAGAAATCAATATTAAAGTGTTCCAATCATTTAGTCTGCAGGTATAGATGTTAACAAGGCACTGATAACAAACTTCAGTCATCAACTCTGCAGTAACAAAATGCCAAGAAAGTCCCTATTATAGAGTTTTAATCACCTACTCTGCAGGTATAGATGTTATGAAGTCATTGATAAAGAGTTTCAGTTGTCTATGTTGTAGCTATTAACATTAACAAGTCATTGATAAAGATTTGCAATCATCTGGGCTGCAGCTACAAATGACTTTTAAGAGTTAATAAGTTGTCAAATGATGCAATGAGTGTTTTTTACAGCAAGTCACACCAAACGTTCTTCCTAATACTGTCCTCCAACTGACCTGTGAAGCATTAGTAAATGATAAAGCCACTAGTCACAGCTCAGAAGCAGTGAGAGAGCAGGAGGACTCACATCCTGCAGGACTGTTCCTTCATGATTGACGTGTCTTTGGGTCAATAAGTCACGTCTGATCATCCCGACCACAGACGCCCAAAGTTACTCAGCTAAAAACTTAGATAAGTTGTGAAACTTTACTTAAATTCAGTCAGTCTGTGGGAGTTTTCTCTTTTTTTAAAGAGCATAAACTGGAGGACGAAGACGGAGGCGGGCGGGATGAGGCAGACAAAGCGTCGGGCCAAACTCATTGATCAGCAGGGAACGCTGTTCCTCCCTCGCTCTCTTTGTTCATCGCAGTTTTCTGCTTTTCAAACCAGATGCAATTTGCTGCTGTTTAGTAAAACAGAGGAGGCTTCTGGATGACTCAAAACTCTGCAAAGCAGGAACTCACGACAAACCCGTTAATGTATTCACAGCATCAGTCCACCTGCTGTCAAGCTCAGGCAGGAAGGTCGAGGGAATAATCACTAAATAAGGTAGTGCTCCTTCCTGAAAACAAGTGGAGTTTTAAAAGAAGGTAACAGCATATGTGCTCCCTCAGTTTGTCTGTATGTTTCATCGAGGAAACCTGAAGACATTTTAAGATCATTTTCAGCACTGGTTACAGTTAAATAGCAGCAGGACCAGTTTTGTGGCTGCACATCAGTCAGACTGAGACATTTCTCTATAGAAGCAACAACAACCCATGAAGCTGCCACATTTATATGACTCATAAAACTGAATTCTAACAATTAAAATGTGACATTTAACTACATTCAGCAGCTCTCAGGCTTCGGAAACTGCAGACAGTCTGCTTCTTTGTTTGCAACAAAAGCAAGTTTGTGTTTTGTTGTTCTCCATTTATCTTTCCATAGAATCACTGAAGCTCAGCGTTGAATCAACACGGCTGATGTCTGGTGTCCCACTGTACAGTATGTCATCTAGACTTCACTACAGAAAAAACAAGAATACACTTGTTTTGTGTGTGAATACAGAAGATCCACTTTCATTCACAACTTATGAGTCAATGAATGGGAGTTTTTATTTCTACATCAATCTCCATCAAGTCAGCACAAGCTGCAGCTAATGATTTTTTCACTGAAGAACTTGGCCTGTAACACATCAGCAAACAACAAACAGTTTCTTCCAGCTTAAAGTGTCATCTGTAAATTGCATTTGTTTTTTCTCTTTTCAGAGCTAAATATATTTTGTTCTCTGTCATGTGACACAGAAACGCAGCAAACCCTCAAATCTGAAAGGCATCAAACGTTTGGCATTTTTCCTTGAAACATAACTGTAAATTATTCATCTTCTGGCAATCGAACGAATCAATTAATCAGCTTTACTTTCAAAACACTGTGAGTCTGATCCAAAGAGCTCCGGGATGATTTTCAAACAATAAGTAAATAAAAACAATGACAACAAACTAAACTCCCACAATCATGTCTTCAGACTGTCACAAATCAGTGACAGAAACATTAACTGTTCTGAAGAAATCAAGATGAATGCACATTTAACAGGCTTTTGAGAGACAAATTGAATGAAAAGCAGCTGTAATATATCGACTATTGGTTGAATTTATTGATTATTCTTCGTCAAAATAGCTGTGAGATGCCTTTTAAAGCCTCAGCTGACATTTTATAATGTCTAATTTGTCCGAATAACAGTTAAAAAGTTAAATAAATTATGAAAAATCAAGGAAAAACAGGCTTAAAAAATACTTGTACAATTAGTTGAATATGAAAACAGTGGCAGATTTTTTTTTTTAATTGATTAATCAAGTAATCGGGGGAGCTTTATGAACCACCTTTTCAGTTCTTGGTCATCGGTAATGTAACTAATAAATCATCACAGTTTGTTATGGAGCTGAAACAATCAGTCAGCAGAAAATTAATCAACAGTTATTTTAATTCTCAATGAATTATTATCAGTTGATTTTTTCAAGTAGGAATTCTGTTTGCTTGTGTCTTTTATATCATTGTGATGGATCATTTTACAGGCAAGACTATTACTTCGTTTGGATTATCGATAATGTAAATCATCACTATTACATCTGATTTACTCAATCTGGCTTCTAGATGAAGGAGATCTTCTTACAACTTCAATAAAAGCGTAACAACAAAGTATTAGTGCGTCCACCTCTTCAGAGACTGACTGGAGCTCCGTTGCCCCCAGAGATGATTTACTGCCCTTAAACATCACATAAAGACATAAATCAAGAGTCACGTGCAGAAGTTTAACACTGCAGCGGATCAGCCTGGGGAATAAAAGGCAGGTAAAAAACCTGCAGGTGAGTCGTAGAACGAGACTTAATGCATCCTGAGTCTCCTTAAAGTGCAGCGTGACCATTAGTGACGGTGTCATCTTTAAAACAATGAAACAAAGACTGTCTTTGTGCCAGTCTTGACACTGATTTCAGTGTCGAGCAGATTAGGAGGTGAGGAGGGCCGTCATACTTGCTGACCCCTGAGTGAAAAGGTCCCCGAGTGGCCCCCCCACCGGTGCCACCTCTGAACCTGGGTGTCTAATCCTGGACTCAGATCTGCCTCCACAACACAACACATGGATATACACACCATGCAGACTGAGGCAGCCTGGGGCACAAACACAGACAGGATGAGGAGGCAGGGGCCCTCTGCAGGACACAAGCACCACAGCATCAAGGATGTTCAATGAATCAGGCATAAAGATTGCATTGTTAGAAGGAAACCTGAATGATCTGAGGGGATTTTTATTTTTTTTTGCATCCAGAGGGAGCAAACACACCTGAAGCCATGAGGACAGAGAGAGAGAGGAGGGGAGGGGGGTCTCCAATCAGGCGCTGTTTACCAGGCCTCACATTGTGTTGTTGCTGTGTGCAGCAGCAGCAGCACCACAAAAGACAAATTAATGTAAAGCCCCGCAGAGGAAAGGTGAGCAGGACACACCTACACAGCCTTTATTTACTGCTGCTCGACCGAAACTAGACGGAGCTGTAGTGTCCGGTATCGGCTGCAGACAGAGAGAGAGGTGGATCTCTGCAGCAGCACACACACACACACACAAACAAACACACACAGATCTTACCTTAGAAATTCTTGCAGACAGGTGTCACAGAAGCGGTGTCCACAGGTGGACACTTGGACCGGCTCCCGCATCGCCTTGCTGCAGAGCGGACACTGGAAGCGTCTCTTTGGCTTCTCCAGAAACTTGTAATCAAACCCGGGCATGTTTGCTGCTGCTGTCGGGCCTTCGAGCTGCAGGTTAAAGGTACAAATGTCCTCCTCGGTGCAAGCCCACCCCCCCACCCCCTTTTGCAAGGAAAAAACAACACAAAAACCCGGGGCTGTTGCGCTGCCGTCTAAGCCGATGAGGAGCTCATATCACGTCCCTTCCGCCGCCGACAGATCGGGCTTCTTCTTCTTCCTCCTCCTTGATGCCAACAAAGAAGACGGCTCGGATCCTGCAGGAATCGATCCTTCCCTCCTGCAATAAAGGCTCTGCTTTTTTTCCCACCCCTGTATTGTGGCCGGCAGAGCTGCACCGTGAGGCTCCTCTGGTGATGCAGGACTGACACACTGAGCACAATGTAAAAAAGCCTCCGTCTGTTTAGGTGCAACCGAGTCCCGCCCCCTCCTCCTCCTCCTCTTCCTCCTCCTCCTCCATGCAGGAGGAGTCAAGGAGCTGAAACGCTCCGTTCACACCATTTTATCCTCTGATCTCCCCTTTATGGATCTTTAATTAGGCTTTTGTCCGGCTGCAGTGGCCTCTAATGAGATCCACCTCTCTGCATGTCCACGTTTGATTTTTAGATGTCCACAAAAAAGTCCTTTAAAATGAATGACAGAAATATACAGGTGGATTTAAACATAAAGTAAATAAATAAAAATACACTTTTACACCCCCCATTTAGTAAAAACACACATGAGAAGGGGTTCTGCTGTGAAGGTTTAAATCACATAAATAGAACTGAATGAGGATCCAGTGCAGTCAGAGGTGACAGACGCCCCCTGGTGGTGGAGCAACACACAAAATCTACATTATTCTCTGTTTTTGGGGTTTTTTTGTTGTTAAATCTTTTATAAACACATTGAAAAAAACAACAACACCTGGCTTGCATTATCACAATCATGACATACAAACGTGAGCACATCATTTCAAACAGTCGCGATAAAGCGAGCATCCTCACATCAGGATCATTTTTCACCTGCTTGTATTGCCACCGGATTACATCACCATTACATCATCACACAGGACAACAATGGCAGCTGAGCCCTGTCCTCAAAAAAAAAAAAAAAAAGGTGTCTGGAATCAACAAGACCCCCTTTTTCACTCAGGGAGGGATTTTTTTTTTCTTTTTAACTGACTTAATCTGTGCTAATAATTACAATAATGGCTCCAGCTGCTAATTAATCAGATGCTGTTACAGAGTGAAATGCAGGATCATGTGAGGATGAAAATGGGGCTGTGGAGGCGACACTGAGAGGGGCACTTAATCATTTTAAGATCATTACTCTGAGATGCATTACTAGTTCCCAGTCATGGCAAAGATCAGAAACATTATTCAGCATAAATATGTGTTTTGCAGGTAACAGATTCTCTCTTATTGACCCATACAGCCAAACTGATGTCAAGGTTTCTGCATGTTTTTCTGCTCACCAGTACTTCATTGCACCTGTCACGCTTAATCTTTAGTAAAAGTAAAAAATGTATGTTTTTAATCCCAGAAGAAAAAAAAGTAATTAGAAGCAAAATTCAAATATAAAAAGGCACATGTGCACAACGCATAGAGGAACAGACTATTTTAAAGTCACAAGTTTACACATTGACATTATTATTACAGGATATAGTCAGTTAATAAATGATGATCTGTCAATATATTGCAAAAGATTAATAAAGATTATGCTACCAAGCAGCATATGTGTGTGTGTGTGTGTGTGTGTACTTCAACTAGCCCCACTCTGCAGTACTTAATTCAGGATTAATCATCCGTCGTTACAGATACTTTATACATTTTGTACATATTTTGCCTCAGAAAAAACTGATCGCAGCCTTTTCACTTGTAACAAATTATTCATAAACTGTATGCTTTATGTTTTTTTAATCTCTTTGAGCGTAGCATATATGTTTTGTTTCTATACATCTTTAATTTTTTTAGAATCTAGTTCACTTTGCTTAACCCTTTCCACTGCTGGCGTCTGTACCGGGAGTTTCCAGAGTGTTGCTCATTCTCTGAAGAGGTCTCCTGTTACTACTATGACTAAAATGAATGTGTCACTGTTGTGATTCATTTCTATTTGTCTGTTATTTACAATTTTGATCAGGCGAGTTTTCTTTCTGGCCTGCTGGTAGGGACACAGAGGCTCAGTGTATTTAAACAAGTGTCTCAGATGGATGCTTGTTCATTTGGACTTCACAGCTGTGCAGCTGCTACTGACTGAACATAAAAAAGTTTTTTAGGCAGAAAAAAATAAAGTAGTCAATGGTTTAAGGGGTTAAGTAAAAGACCTGAGTACTTGTTTCTGCTGGGCTGTCTAGATGCTTTGGTAGTTTTTGTCTTTGGTCATCTTAAGAACAGTTTACACGACATACATCACCATCATGTTTAAAATCTGCTACACATTCACATTAAAAGTCTGTGTCAGAAATCACTCCCTGTTTACTGTATAGAGCCCTTTAGTTGTGGTTTACCTTTATCTGAGTTACAAGTGAGGTGTAGAAACAGCTCTGTTGACTGCATGGCCGCTACTTCCTACTGATGACAGTGATGAAACAAACTTTACTGCTCGTTACAGAGTGAACTCATGGACAGATCACTGACTGGGCCTCCTGGACACGAGTTGAGGGGCTCAAGGAGACATCGGGCTGTGGTCTTTTGCCATAATTGTAATACAGGAAGATTGTCAACAACATTAAAACCACCTGCCTACTATTGGGCAGGTCCTCCTTGTTGAGGCGTGACCCCCTGGAGTGTCCTGAAATGTCTGAAACTGGGACATTGCCAGCAGATCATTTGGGTCTTATGGGTTGTAGGGTGGGACCTCCATGGATTGAAATTGTTCCTGCATATCTTGTGGATGCACAATTGGACTGGGATCTGGGAGTTTGGAAGTCGGGTCAAGACTTGAGCTCTTGGTTTTGTTTCTCGAGTCATTTCTGAGCTGTTTTTGCAGAACTGCAGGGGGCTTTACCTGGTTGACGGAGGCCGCAATTGTATGAGAGTGTGCTTGGTCGGGTGGTATGTGTCAAAGTAACATCCACTTAAATACGAGGAGCCAACGTTTCTCATCAGAACATCGCACTGTAATGAAATGATTGATGTTGTACACCTGTTTAATGGCGTGACGAGTTGCTGTTTGTCCCAGAAAGTGACACAAAACAACCAAAATGAGACTTGAAGTAAAATAACAACAAACATACAAAATGGCAACAAAGGGATACAAAACGAGACACAAAATAACCCAAATGTGACAAAAAATGACCCAAAAGAGACACAACAAGCAAAATAAGACAAAAAAACAACACAAATTAAATGCAAAGGACCACAGAGCGATGCAAAATGACATACAAATGGACCACAATGGGGCATAAAATGATTCAAAACATCAGAAAGTTGCACAGCTGGAGACACAAAGCCGCCACAAATCACATCTGTGTGGCTTTCAGTCTGGGTTTATGTTCTTCTGGGGGACGACTGGGGGGCTTTTATGCGTCTGTGCACAGGGGCCCTCTGGTTCATAAATCGTCCATGAGTGAACTGCTGAGTGCTTATTATGCAGAGCAGTGAAAGGGTGAACAAGGGAGTGATTTCTGACTCAGCCCGTCGTTATCTGGTTCGAACACTGCTGTATTGGAGGACTAATCCAATAAAGCACAAAGTGACCACTGACGATGTGACCAAGATGAATGTGTTCGCTCCGTTTGACTGATGATCGCTCAAGTGGTTTCATTCTTTTCGTCTCATTCACCAGTTGCTTAAGAGAGCTCAAACCAGTTTGACTTTCGCTGGCCTTTCACGAGTTTATCGTGCAAATGCCGCACGTGAGAGAGGACAATAGCTCTCCACATGACAGCTGCCTAATGACTTCCTCTAATCCAGCTTCAGTATCAGTGTTGCAACATTCCTTTGACCTACCTGTTGTGATACACCTGCTGCCACAGACAGGCCACGACCTTTTCTGAGCTTTGCTCCGTGTTATCAAGCTGCTGAGTGAAACAAGCAAACATTCCTGAAAGAAAAATAGATGGACTAGACAGAGACGAAGCGCAAGAGAAAATCTGAGGCTGCAGCTGTAGAATGAAACCGAGGAAGCTGTCTTCCTCCTCCTCCTCCTCCTCCTCCTCAGGCCACGGCCAGCTTTCATGGCGGCCACTGATTGGGTTAGTTTTCTGGGTAAAATCATCTCGGGACAGGCTCCTCGAGCAGAGCTGAAACAAGAGAGATGAGAAGTTAGTACAGCTGAAGTATGTCTATTTCACTGGTTCCATTTTTCTTCTTTATATACGGCAGTAAACTGAATCTGACAATGCCATCTTGACTTGAAACTGTCTCCGTATCCTGATATTTTCTGCACAAAACAATTCTTCCGTCAATAAATCTATCACTTTATCTAAGCGTCAGCACATGACTCTCCATTGTACAAACTGTTGAAGGTCAATAAATCAATTTGTCGATAAAATATCACTACAAGCTTGTGATGTTGTTCTGTCGATATGAAACAGGATCCTTCACGTCACTTGGCTGCACAGTTACACCTGCATGCCAAGCAAACACCCTGTTGGAAGTTTGGTCGTCTCATGGACACCACACAACTGACCACAGTTTGGCTTCCGTCCAGACCTCTGACACGTTATCATCCTCTATTCCTGTCTGTAGTTCTACTTTTGTCACGTAATACAGGTTTAAAAAAGAAGCTTTTTTTCGATTTGAACATCAACATTAGACTTCTTCGACTGGGATCAAACTAAAATTTAAAGCATTGTTGAAAAGTTTTGTGCATGTTTGGCAACCTGATGTCACAATAATATTTTTCTGGACTCTATTTTCACACTGATCCAACAGTTAATCCTGTAAAACATTTAAATTATCATTTTAAAAAAAATCTATTTTCTTCTGAGTGTCAGTAAATTAGTCAGTAAAGTTCTTCACTTTCCAGGGACAGCCTAAATGCTGTTTTTTGCTCACTGCTCAGACTTTAAATTTGCCCTGTGGGGCTTTTTGTGAACAAAGTTTCTGTTTACCAAAACAAATGATGTGCTGCCCTCAAGTCGAACTGAATGCATTTCCTCCCTCATAAAACATTTGAAAAAACGATTTTTCTTGAACGTGCAAAACCTGTATTTTCATATCCATGTTTACTGGCTTCATGAGTGTGTTTCCTGTTTGCTATCACAACATGCTGATCAGTGGAACAATGAACAAAGTGTCTTTAGTATCACACACATGCATCTGTTCGGGGTAAACAAAGCTGGGATCCACGTAGTGAAACTTTGCTCTGTGATGATTCTAGCTACACTTTGCATTCTGGATGTTTGTGTTACGTAACATAGTTAGAACAACAATAGTCTGGAAAATAAACCTTATGCACTGAACTCAGATCATCACCTAATTAGGATTTTGGTGGCTTGTTATCTGAGGTCTTCAAAGAATTGTGCAGAGGGAGACTAAAAACTGATTTTAGTTCACTTTTCTCCAATTATGTGACGTTTACTTTCTGTACATGATTACCTGACATGATTTTACTATGCATATAAAATGACAGTGTTTGTGTTAAGTACACTGCTTCATAAGTTAAAGTACATATAAATACTATTATATTATTAGAAATGTTTTCATTGAAGTGTAATATTCAGCTTCTAGTCCGGTCATGGAGGCAAAATCTTTGTCACCTGCGTGCTCATGTCGCTGCTTGTTGTGGGAAATGTTCTGTAATAATGGTCTAACCCACTCACAGCGGTTGGTCTCCATGTATTTGTCACATGGTTCAGGTCAAAGGAAACATTTCAGCAGCAGCCCTGCAGTCCGCATCAAGGATTACTACCATCTCTGTTACTTATTAAATTGGGATGCAGTTTAATCTTCTCTAATTCTGTAGCTATTTTGAATTCGGAGTGTAATCCCACCTTCACTGTTTTTAAGCGTTCATTAGAATCTGGTGGATTGTGCACCATCACTGTTTTCTGTTCCTCTCAGGAAAAGTTCTATGGTCATCGTTCAGGTTGGTCCAAAAGTATTAGATGTCTGTAAAACTGGACTGATTCCTCGCAGACAGAAACAGTCGAGTGTAGCTATAAGGAACAAGTTTGTTAACATAAGCAAACGTGTCGACACACCACCTGTGACTGGATGTGCTTAAACATGTAAACACTTCATGTCCTAGCTAAGCTTTCAAACTTACAAATGAGTCCTTTCGCAATGAAAAACATGCAGCTCTGCCGACGTTATCAGCAGAAGCTTGTTTCGAGTTCAGCCCGTCTTTCATCTGGGGATTAGTTAGATTTCAGCACATCCCAACATCTCACAGTGTTTGTTAACAGAGGGTAATAAGCGAAATATTACGTTTCACTGCCAGCAGAGTGTTGCCATGACAACAGGCCACCGATGTCACCGCGAACGGGTGACTCTCGTCGAGCTGCACCGCCTTCGGTATCCCAGAGTCCTCCTCTTTTCTTCCGAGTCGGCCGCGGGCCCCCTTTCCCCACGTGTACACCTCCCCTTCTGCAGGAAAACAGGAGAAGAGGGAGCTGTGACCGAATTCAGAGCGAGACCCCCAGGACGCATTAATCCACACAAATCTTTAACTGACAGCTCTGTCGCTCCTGCAGTGGCAGCATAATGGCTCAATCTGTAAGAAGTCAGAGCCGAACAAAGCCTTTCTTCAACAAAGAAAACCTACAGGCAGAGCTGGCACTGCTGGCTTCTCCCCAGGGGGCCAATCGCTGGCACAATGTGACATTTTACCATTTTACCCTCAGCTGTAAGAACAACACACACACGTACAGACAGTCGAGTACAAACACACATACATCTGTTACCTATCTGTTAACCCAAGTGTTTAAAGAACTAAGCCAACAGTTTTCTGTGTTTATCACATTAGTTAAAAACTATGTATAGTTTACATTATTGCTAACCATTTTCTACCGTGTGCTCCATGAAGCCATTGGTGACAAACTTTGAGTTCACTTTAGTGTGACGTGAAATCCACCACATTCATTTGGCTTTGTTTTGGAGTTAAAGTTACATTACTGCAGTGTGGTCACACAGCTACTCACAGGGACAGTTTGAAACTGAGTGACTCTCATTAAAATGCCCTCAGTGTCCCAGAACTCAGTTTTTCTAAAAACCACAGATATGTACAAAATGTTGCCTGTGCTCAGAGCTCAGATGAACCCTGCTGCTTTACAACTTTACTGTGGAATATTTCTCATATATTGTAATGCAGAACATTCATGTGTGCTTCTTATTTGTCATCCAAGTATAAACACAATACAACAGTGGTCATGTATGAAATGTTTTGCATTATCTGTCTGCTTCGTTTCAGGGTTTCTTTAACCAAGTACATAAATCAGCTACACAGATGATCTCACCTAATTTGGCTGATTAGACATCTTGTCTTTCTAAATGGAACAGGGCAAGACGCCTTTATTGTGCTTCCTTCTCATCACAGATTCTGATCTGATAACTCTGATACGTGAAATGGCGACATGCTCCAATGTTCAGCTGCCTTGAAAGACGGGGTGAGACTTACCTTTTGTTCAGGAACAATGGTTTGTTTATCTTTCAGCTGTAACTTTTCTTAACTGCACCATAATCCCCCCAAATATCACGTTTGATAAAATAATAATATAAAGCATAATGTAGAGCTTTGCAGACTGCTGTTGTAATCCATGCTAGCTCCAATAGGTTTTTTTTTTTTCCAAATCAAGCAAGTGTATTTCAATGAACAGACACTAACCTACATGCACATTTTCTCCTTCTTGTTATTATTATAATATTCCAGTGAACTCAAGTGAAGTATACCCCAAACTAAACAGAGCAGATAAAACAGCTGAACTCACCTGTGCAGGTGTGTCGGGCCTTTAAAAACAGAGAGGATCAAGATATGTCACTTATTCTCTTCTCCTCACCTGATCCGATAGCTAAGGTGAAGGCGTCGCCACAGGCAGCCATGGTGATACCCTGCAGGCCGGGCACCAGGTAGGGAACACGGCTGCTACGACGGGAACTGCAGCCCATCTGGCCGTGCTGGTTGCTGCCGAAGGTAAAACACTGACCTCTTTCTGGACATTGAAAAGACACAGACCAAGAAAATGTATGAAAATCACACTAGAGGTGGTGCTAAGTGTTTCATGTCTTCTACACTTCTGTGTTTTTTTTTATTTAGCTTTAGCCCTTTAGCTTGACTCTAAAAATGTAACATGTTAAATGTGATCTTTCCTGGAGGTTTTTTGCGTAACTTGGAGCTAATAGGAAAAGCTCTAGAACACGAAAGAGAAGCTGAGTCGAAATCTCTTGACTGAAATATTACTGTTTGTATTGGCCTGATGAACGTCTGATGATCAAAATGTGGTGTAGGATTCTTCCTTCCCAGTGCGCTGCAAACAAATCTGCTTCAAAATGAGTAATATTGTGAATATTTCAACCTGTAACAGCAACTGAATGGGCCGTCCCGATGTCAATGTAAACAGTCTTCTCGCTGTTGAGGGGCGCTGATTGGACCGGAGTGTAAGAATGAACTTCTTCCACTTGATTCGAGGGATTTGGTTCCTCTCCAGATGTAATCCTGTCCAGGCCGAGCTTGTTGAACCTGACCACAGACATTTTAAACAGAAACAGTATTGTAGCATTCACCAAAACCTTTTTAAACCTGTACTTAAACCTAAATTTAGGTTTCTCACAGGACTCATATATTTTCTATGTCTGTTTCTATGTCTGTAAGATGCATGGGTGTCTGAACGGTCCTTCTTTGGCCTAAACTGCTATGTTTACTGCAGTTACACCTACTGACACAGAGATCTACATCCTCTCAGAGAAAGACATTAACAATGAGTGCAAACAAAGTGTCATTTTAGGAGAATGTTGTCTCACAGGTTGTGCACCAAGAAACTATCTCTCTGAACCTTTAATCTACCACCACCCCACGCACATGGCCGGATTTGTAACATAAGCCTATGGGAGGTGCAATTTATTATCCTTTAAGGAAAACATACAGTGAAAGTGTCGCCTCATGAAATGTGAAAAAGATGTGTTTCTCTGCTTATCTTCAACTCTTTCCAGTCAGTATGTTGCTTTGAGAAACAGAATAATTACCTGTTGCTTCCACACGCTACTATACTGTATTGGGTGCTGATTATCATGGAGCAGTCGACTCCACATACTATCCTCTGGGCTTCGAATTCCACAGGTAGACACACCTGCTGTGGACAGTTGTGGGTGTCTTGAGTGCCAAGCCCGAGGCGACCTTCCAGACAGAGACCCAGCAATCAGAGTGAGACACAGCAGCCATAAATCAGTGACGTAAAAAGAAACACCCAAAAGAGGAAAATAGCACGAGTGAGTTTGAACACAACTGGCCGATGTACTTTACCATTGTCTCCTCTTCCCCAGGCAAATACTTCTCTCTCATTGGTCACAGCGAGAACGTGAGAAGCACCGCAGGACACCTGAACCAGCTCGTAGCCAAGGAGTGCCTCCACTATCTTGGGCTGAGAGCAGAAAGAGAGGAAGGAAAGGAATGTAAAATTACAGGTTTTTATCAAAAAGCCATATAAGTGCAGCATTTTGGTAGCCTTCTGGGTAAATATATAAATTCAACTGCAGCATCTCTAGTTTAAATCAAACCAGGGTCCATTTGTGTCAAAATTGTTACTCTCCTCCTGTTTCCTGTCCAATAAAAGTTAAAGGTAATCATGTCCTTCTGCAAATTCATAATCATACAGTATTATTCATTTTAAGGCATGTTTGCCATAATGTGACGCATCCCCTCACATATTCATACAGGAAATGCAAAAAGAATAAAAAATATCATGAACTGCGTCAAAAATACATTCAGTATAAGTAAAAATCCCAGCTGAGCAAAAGCAGCTTCAGTGCCTTCCAAAAACATGTTAAAAGTAAAGCAAAATGTCTGCTTTTACTGCTTTGAGGATTTGGATTTCAGATCAAAGCAAAGCAGTGAGAAAAAAAATAGCGAATGTCTTTAGATTTTTGAAATATATATTTATATATTGTGAAAAGTATGTAAACAGAAACATCAACTTTTTTTTAACAAGCTACTGTTTGCATACTTATGGAGGTCACTGTCAGTATTGTATTAATGCACACTGTACTGGATTAATAATTACGCTGATGTTTTAAACTGAGCAGGAACCAGCTAGATGTATGACTCAGGATAATATACAGTAGGTAATAGCTTAGATTGTAATTCTGTTTACATAGTGAAGAAAAAATACAAACATAGACTCACTTGCCCTTTATAAAGGTGATAGTGTTCCATTTTTATTTGAGAGATGTTTTAAATATTTAGTCTAGTCTCGCCTTATATAAACATGCAGAAAAAATATCTGAAACACCAGCAGAACTGTTACATTACACTGTCTTGGTTTCAGTTTGGTGTTTAATAAACTCATAATATGACATTCAAAGGTTTTCTTGTGAACACATACCTGCGTTACATCATTGAAGTTACCGTGCCCCAGACAGCCGTTGCTCCCGCTCCCAAACGTCATGATAATGCCCCTGTCTGCAAATTGAAAAATAAAAAAGAAGGGATTAATGGTACTATTAGTTGATGAGTGTAGGTGTATTCTTATGTAGACCAACAGAATGCTTCTAATCCCTATCTAGGAAACGCTAATCTGTGTCAGTGAAAAGTGATGAAAGAGAGGCAACTGAGCTGAGAGGAAGGGTCTTTAATCCCGTGTTATCTGCTTTCCAATGCTGGACGGACTGACGACAGCCTCCTAAAGCGCTCCGACTAACGGCGCGCCACGGTTTGCGCTCGAGAAAAACGGCACCTCCAAACTGCTTGGCAAGCATGAAGAGGTTTATTTTACAAGTGGCTTCACACTATCGAGAAAAAGAACTGGCTGTATCCACACTTTCATACGTACGCTCAAGTGCTGCCTCAGTGTTTTTCAGCCGTTTCTTGCAGAGTGTTGGGGGGTGGGGGGGTGCAGAAAGCAGAGAATAAACATTGATTTCCTACAGCAGAGCTCCGAGCTGCACTGACTGAGCACGGCTGTGATCTCTCTGATGGCTATCCAAAGACGAACGGGCCACCAACCTGTCATGCAGGTGGTAAAGAGATCGCCGCAGGACACAGACTTGATGGTGACTCCAGACTGACCCTCGAGGAAGCGAGAAATGAACTGAGGCTGCATCTGCTCCACCACACCGGGAAGACTGGCCTCACCAGACCCCACTGACGGAGCCTGTGACGATAAACGATTGTAAGTCTGTGTGGGCAGAGAGTCTCTTTATGGCAGCAGCAGAGTGAGAATGCACCTCTTTCCTGGAAAACATCATGTTAAAGGAAGAATCCACCCTCTAATGCAATTAGACACCATCAGGCTGTGATGTTCAGTCCTTCCGAGGTGTTATTTTATTAAGTAACCAAGTCACCCAGTCATTTAGTGATTTTCTACATTTGCTAGCGTTTCCTAGAATTCAGAAAATGGGCAAAAACATGTTGTTTTCAACAAATTGATGTTGGCTGTTTGCGCCGTAAACTACTGAAGCAAATGCTGTTATTTCTGACTCTTCTGCACTAAATTTTCTTCTCTTTGAGTCTACAAGACCAAACCAGAGACGGTTACCGGTGATACTTTCTACAAAATGCTACAAAATGTACTGCCTTGTGAGTTCTTTAGAAATAAAGCACAGTGAAATGAAATTCTTGCAGCTGTATGTGGAAACATCAGCAAAGGACAGTACATTCTAATTCACTATTTCGGGAACCTCTAAAACAGCCAAAGTCTAAATATATAAAAACTGTAGGGGTGTATACAGACCTCCCATGTAATCAGACGGCCGGACTTAGTGACTCCCATCTTCTGCGTGCGGCCGAGAGACACCTGAAGCACTTCGGTGTTGAGCATGGGCAGGCGGAGAGGCGCTGAGATGCCACTTCCCCACGTATACACCAAAGACAGTGGGAGTGTGTGCACCTTTCCTGACCCTAAACCCACTGATCCATCTGTTCCAGCCCAAGAAGACACAACTTCATTTGTAATTCTTGTACTGTGGTCAGCCTGAATATCAAATAATCATAATATGTGCTTCACCTCTGGACCTGCTGGTAGGAACTCTCCCTCCTGCTCTACCCTGAGGACCAGTTTGCACAGTAGACAGTGGTTTCTCAATCCTGAGAGAAAAAAGTCAGTGATGGAGAGAATTTATACACAACATTAGTAAATCTGAATCTCAAATTAGGCCTATCTTCTCATTGCTGTTGCATTAAGGCCCCACCTTCGCATTTTTACGTTGCCTATATCTGTGTAGAGGTTAAGCAGGGGCCTGATGCATATGGGGAGAGCCATTATTTCATTGAGTTGAGGCCGCTTGGATGGATCCAGATTGAGCATGTTGAGGATGAGCTGCCGAAGTTCTGGGCTGTACCGGTCTGATATCGGAGCAAAGGTACCGCTCATGATCTTCAGAACGAGGGCGGGTAGATTCTGAAAGCAAAATTAAAGAGTAAAATTACGAGATGCATTATATATGCATGGGAAAATTCCCCAAATCCCTGCCAAAGAAATAAGGTTTTCAGATTAGTAAACCACTGTGGAATTGGTAGTGAAGAGAGATTTGAGCAAAAGCCCAAAAAAAAAAAAAAGATTTGGATGAATTATTGATTTGTGTGAAAATCAAAAGCCC
The DNA here is from genome assembly GCF_000690725.1 of Stegastes partitus. Taxonomy (NCBI): domain Eukaryota; kingdom Metazoa; phylum Chordata; class Actinopteri; family Pomacentridae; genus Stegastes; species Stegastes partitus. Next base: position 146,361 of record NW_007578925.1, read on the forward strand.
TATCCAATCTGCTTCACGCTTTAATATGGGACAACCTGAGGTCTTCATATGAAATGTTCTGAGAAACGGTTCTGAGCGTCTCCCTCGGTGTACATAATGTAGCACTGATGGTTGTTAGGATGGTTTCACTGCCTTTGCACACAGCAAGAGTTGATGCATTATGAATTCAATAAGAATAATAAAGCTGTAAAAGCTAACAGAAATGTAGTATTATCATTATATCCCAGAAAAAAAAAGGATTACTACAAAGAAAATGCTTTTAGTACAGCAGCCTCGAAGGCTCTCTTGAGGCTCGCCAGCTCATACAGCACGCAGCCCAAAGCCCAGATGTCGCTCTTCTGGTTGTACGGCTTTCCTTCACACAGCTCTGGCGAGATGTAGCAAGGAGTCCCAACCACCTGTGGAGTGACAAAAAGAGCTATTGATTCATGTTAGCACACACGATGTTTTCATGCTGTTTATACTTCCCAAATAAATGCCAATCAGCTCACCGTGTAAGCTTTGCTCTTGCTAACAAGGATTTTGGAGATGCCAAAGTCACCGATTTTGACGATCATCTGGTGCTTGTCGAGTAGGATGTTCTGTGTCTTGAGGTCTCGGTGCAGGATGAGCTTGTTGTGAACGTGGTACAGAGCGAGTAAGATCTGTACGAAGAAGTGAAGGATGGTGTCCTCGTCCAGCAGGGAGTTACATCGCTTCTGTATGTAGTCAGCCAAGGTTCCACCTGTACAAAGAAAACAAATCATTTCTGTTCATCAAAACTATAATACAACAAAAGTTAGTGGGTTGCAGTGTGTTGATGATAACAACTCTAATAAGCATTAGATTTTTACAGGCTATCTTTTCAGTGCACAAATTAAATCTTAATGTAAGCATGAGAGGAAATAGGGATCAAAAAAATAACCATCTAGCCATGTAAAAAAAAATATTTTTTTATTCATCATTTTATCTTCTTTCATGAAACACAAAGCCCCAGGCTTTTTGGATCTCAAGCTATTAATAAGATTCATTTCAGTTTCAAGGTCTACAAAAAAAATCTGTCCAAAACCAGCCCAAAACCGAACACAAATCAAGTCTAAAACAAATCCAAAACCAACCCATAACCAAGTCCAAAACAAACAATCCAAAATCAAGGACAAAACCAGTCTAAAAATCAGTCCAAAACCACCTCAAAGCCCCCAGTCTAAACCAGTTCAAAACAAAGTCTACAACCAACCAAAAACCACATCCAATACCATCCATCCATTATTTATACACCACTTAATGCTCACTTGGGTGGCGGGGGGCTGGAGCCTATCCCAGCTGACTTAGGGTGAAGGCAGGGGACATCCTGGACCAGTCTATCACAGGGCTACACTTAGAGACAGACAATCAAGCACACTCACATTCACACCTACAGACAATTTAGAATCACCAATTTCTTGTGGGAGGAAGCCGGAGAACCCGGAGAGAACCCACGCTGCACGGGGAGAACATGCAGACTCCACGCAGAAAGATCCCGGTAAAAGATCCCAGTCCCAACCGGGACGCGAACTGGCGACCTTCTTGCTGCGAGGCAACAGGGCTACCAACTGCGCCACCTTTCAGCACATCCAATACCGATCCCAAAATAAGTCCAAAGAAATCCCAAAAGCTACATTTAAAACTAAGTCTGAAAAAAAGCCCAACCCGAGGCCAAAAACCAGGACAGCCCCAGCAAAAAATGAGCCATTAGCCAGTCCAAAGCTAGACTCAAGCCAGACCAAAATCAGTCCAAAACCACCTCAAAGCCCCCAGTCTAAACCAGTTCAAAACAAAGTCTACAACCAACCAAAAAACACATCCAATACTATCCATCCATTATTTATACAACACTTAATGCTCACTTGGGTGGCGGGGGGCTGGAGCCTATCCCAGCTGACTTAGGGTGAAGGCAGGGGACACCCTGGACCAGTCTATCACAGGGCTACACTTAGAGACAGACAACCAAGCACACTCACATCCACACCTATGGACAATTTAGAATCACCAATTTCTTGTGGGAAGAAGCCGGAGAACCCGGAGAGAACCCACGCTGCACGGAAAGAACATGCAAACTCCACGCAGAAAGATCCCGGTGAAAGATCCCAGTGCCCCAACCGGGACGCAAACCGGCGACCTTCTTGCTGTGAGGCAACAGTGCTAACCAACTGCGCCACCTTTCAGCACATCCAATACCGATCCCAAAATAAGTCCAAAGAAATCCCAAAAGCTACGTTTAAAACTAAGTCTGAAAAAAAGTCCAAACCGAGGCCAAAAACCAGGACAGCCCCAGCAGAAAATGAGCCATTAACCAGTCCAAAGCTAGACTCAAGCCAGACCAAAATCAGTCCAAAATGACCTCAAAGCCAGCCCAAAGTCACCAGTCTACAACAAGCCATAACCACCCTAAAGCCAAGTCCAAAACCTACATCCAAAACTAGCCAAAAAATATCCAAAACAAGTCCAAAGCCAGTCTACAAGCTCTACACTCTCCATCAGTGACTTGCCTTAATGTCAGGAAACAGCACACTGTAAAACCATCTTTACAAAGCCAGTTATGTTGCATTAAATGTCCTTTTTTAACATTAGAGTCTGTTTCCTGCTTAACTTTAATTCACTTTAGTGCGCACAGGAATAAAAAGAACATTAAATCAAAAGACAGCTACAAACACAGTGAAGGTGGTGCACAGAGCCTCTGATGTGGTGTGTACTATCAAACACAGGATCTGGAAAGCAGTTCCAACACTTTATCTGTCACAATCGATCATGGTTAGGATGATGGGCACATTCTAGGCACAGCGGTTTGGAGTCAAAAAGTGGTTTGCAGGCCAAAAAAACGAGGTTATATAACATCCTGGGTGTGTTTGGCAGGGTGACAGTCGACGCAATGTTGCGTGAGGTGTGGTGACTTCAGGTAAGGGAAGGTATTTCAACCTGTGATTTCGCAGTCACATAAGACAAAGATAAAGTATAAGACATTACAATGCCAAATTACTGTAACAATAGGAGGAGGATGCAAACACAACATGACAATGACAAGATAATAAAACAAAGCAATGAGGAAATAAATCTTCAAAAGTTTTTAAAACCACAACACTGGTGCATAAATCCAACCTTCATAGGCAGCCATGCAAGACTGGATTTTATTTATTATGATGTGTACGGGTATGTAAGTGTGTATGTATATGTATGTATAGTTGTATGCATATGTGTGGGTGTGTATACTTTGTTGTGTATTGTGTAACCTACAAGATGCTTCAAATACATTTTTGCAAGTGGGATTAATAAAGTTGTTTGAATTGAATTGAAATGAATTGAAACCAATATCAATATAAATCGAGCAAAAGGATGAGAAAATGTAATGAAGAGACAGTCTAGAACTTTAACAGCAAATGTTTTGTCTTTAATCTAACAGCATAAACAGCCAACAGTGCCAAGTCTCACAATTTCAGGCTTGCATCTGTATTTTTTTCATTATAGTTACTTAATTACATTGCCTCTGACAAACTGAGATATTAGATGTTTTCATGTGGTCCTTCCTGGCCTGACATGGGAATGTGGGAAGGTATGATGGAGCCCTGCAGCACTCAACCATGAGAAAAGTGATCTGCTGTACAATGAACAAAAGGAGGTTATGTAATAAGATCTTGCAGGGCTCTTACCTGGTGCATATTCCATCGCTATCATGAGGGCCTTGTCTTCCAGGAAGTTCTCATAGTACTCTATGATATTTGGGTGGTTGAGCAGTTTGAGCACCTGACACTCGTTTTGAGCCGCCAGACGTTCGTCTCGTGACATCTGCTCCACTGGGATCTCCTTCAGGATGACAAAGGCCCCGTCGCTGCGCCTGCGGCAAAGGTGAACGATCCTGACAGGCGAGGAAAGTGGAGAAAAATGAGGAACATATTTCCTTGAATAAAGAATAGGAGGATGATTTGTGGCAGTTTAGATTCAGTGATGTGAACCTTAAAGAGCTTTGGCACCAGCGTTGTAACTGACAGTCAGGCAGTATGTACATTTTGAGGCAAATGAAGTGTAAAAAGAAAAGGTACACATTGTAGAAAAGATGCAGCTCTCACAGTGATGCACTACTGCTGCATGAACATTTATGAACTAATGGTTTTTGTTACATACACTGCTAGTTTTCTAGTGCAGAATAAAATGAGAAAAAACATGCCGACACATGTACGGGCCTTCGCTTATTAGGTGTGAGAAATGTAGTGTGTGTTTTCCTGTGGAAGTCCAAAACATTATGAGTCAAGTGAAAATTAATCAGTCAGTAGAAAACAGAGCACAAGGACATAACAATAATAAAGTAGAGGAAGACAGAGTTACTGCTTTTTAGTACTGTTTTTAGACAAAAACAATCTGTTTTAAATTTGTTTTAAAGCACATGTCTGAGAAACATAATATTTTATGATACTCTTGTATGTTCAGCATGTAAAGTAATGGTAATGAACAACAAACACAGAGAGAACTTCAAAGTAACCATGTGACATGCCGTGAGAATAACCTTATGGTCTAGTCGAAGTCCAGTTCAGCTCCTGGACGACTGCACTGTGCACATTTCCGTTGTACTTTATGTTGGATTATTAAGTTTAAAAAGTGTCTCTTTCAATACACAATAGAAACAAGGTTGTCTGCACTGTTTTTCCTCAATATTGTGTTACATAATAGTGCACCTATTGTACCTCTCCAGTATTTGCAAAACTACTTAAGAGTATCATTTACATAGTATTGTCTGTTGTTCTCTGTAGTCTTACATCACATTTCATTTTGTAACAGGAAAACCGAGGCTGTCACACTGTGAATGCTCATTAACTGAAACATCTTGCGGACACATGTAATACAACTGAGCCACCATTAATGTTATTAAAGACTCCCGTGTTCTGAAACAAGTGAGTTAAAATGTCTTCTGTCTCCTTTTGTAGTCACCACTTGTTCCTAAGGTTTACAAAAACATACTGTATGTCATAAAATTTGGGTAAAAAATTAAAATGCACCTTTAAAACAAATATATAACACTATGAAGCCGTGCCTTTCTGTTGTCTCTGTGTTTTTACATATATTTTTCTGCTAATATCCTTACTTATGTGGAGTATTTTTCAACTGAAGTACTGGTACTTTTATTTAAGTAAAATATCTGAGGATTTCTTCTTCTACTACTACTTCTTCTCACCAGTTGGAACCAGTTTGTTCCAAATACGATTGTTCCCAAAACCTGACTGCCCACTTCCTAAATGTCTGCAGATGCTTTAATTGGGGAAAAAACTCTCCTAATATGCAAATATACTTTTTGTCAGTGGTAAGAGCACAAAAGGTAAAAGCAAAAAAGACATATGCTTTTCATATCTTTATAATTGTGTCCATAGAAATGTTTGTACTTTATTGTGTAATAAAACAGATTAAAGGCAATGCTACAATAATGTTCCAAAGTTTAAAATGTATATATATGTTTGGTGCAACTCATATCCTTGTTTATATTCAGTAACATAATTTGCAGGTAGTTCTTTGCACTAAAAGTATTTCTATTTTCTTAATCATATGACTGTCATCTTTAAAGTACACCAGTGAATCAAATCAAGTCATTTTGAAGCATTAATAACATTTCAGTTACAGTGTAGGGGCTGCAGTCACTGGTTTGATAAGTGGAAAACTGAATTTTGTAAGTTGAATTAGTTCCTTGAAGATATTTAAGCCTATAAAAAAGAACTGGATTGGTTATAAGTGGGGCACAGAACAGATAAGACAATAAAAAGACATAAGGATAACTTCAAGATCATTACTCATGACTGTCTGACTCAGACTAAAGCAGCTGTAAATGCACATGAACTGGGCGATAATAGTTTTCAGTAGACAGTCACTTTTTAGCACAATACCAGCAAGTTATTTATTTGTATCAAATTCAAACAACGAAATTCACTGTATTGGAAAATGTCACCGGATAAACTAACGTTATCTTACAATTAGCCGAGCTAAAGACAAACTTTAGAAAAGTCAAACACCAAACAAAGTGTGAACTGCGCGGTTAGTTTACAGCTTACAAACCAGTATTTTGTCACGTATTTCACCTGAAAATGTTTTTAGATAACTTTTTTTGCGAACTACGTCCAATGTTCCGTTATTTCTGACACTCTGTCCTCTTTTTCTTCTTTAGGCGGAGCTTCGTCGCGTCCCGTTACTTTTAGAGATAAAAACATACTTTTTACGGAGTTCTGACTTTTTCAGTTTACCCCTGAAAGCGACGTTTCATAAACAGAACGATGTTTGTGGCTCAAAACATCTGGAAAATGTATTATTAAACCCAGACTTTACCCGAAAGCTCCTCTTCCAACAACTTTGATTTTCTCATACTTCTCCATCGCTGCTGCTCCCAAACGCTTCCGCCGTCTCCAGGCAACCCAAGGCCAGAACTACGGCGGCCACCGAGGGACAAAAGAGGCGAAGCAGAAACTCTGCAGCCAGAAAGACGCAAAAGGAGACACAGCTTTTCTTCAGACACTGTTTAACAAACATTTTCAGTCTCAGGGGGAAATTAAGCACACAAAAAAGTCACATTTAAAATACTGCATTTTTGTCATTCATTTTCCCTGTGTGTTTCGCCAAGAGAAGACAAGCAAGGCTGTTGCAATGCTAAATTTTACAATACTATCTGTCCCTCCCTAACAATAAATTAAAAAAAGCAAATTACTTGAATTATAGAAAGACTGCTATAATGTTTAGATATGACAGGATACTCATTGTGCCTGAATTTTGCGTTTGAAGCGATTTTAAAGATGAACAGATGTAGAAAATGCACAAACAGGTGCAAAAAGTACCCCAGAATGTAATAAATGAAGTGTCTGATGTGTAAAAGTTTTTAGGGGCAGACAATCCAGATGTCTATTTAATGTGTCTGAATGCCTGTGTGTTTAGGTACAAACAAATGTACTTGGAACATATTTGAGTAACTATAAAAAGCCGTCAGTGTTTGCAAATGGGTCACATGTTAGAAACATGAACATATTGTTTGGAAGAGAGTGTTTTTACTTAAACTAGATTTACACAAGTCAAGAGTGTGGGAAATGAGCATGCAAGGTCCAGTTTGACGGAAGGTCCCTTAATTGCTCTACAGCTTTACATTTTCTTATAGCCTTATACATTCAGCTTTTAAAAGTATTCAAATAAAGTCAAACAACAGGTTCAGCTACACTGATAGGAAGTAAACCAAATGCTTTCTTCATGTGCTTGTCTTTTCTTTAATCTGTTTTCATGATCTGACTCATCAATGGCAGCTTATGTGCACCTGCAGATGTTGTATTTCTTATGTCAGTTATTTCAAGTAGAGTCGAGCTGTGCAGCCAGGAAAGCTGAACAATACTGAGCATCTTGTTTTGTTGTTTTGTTTTGTTTTGTTTTGTTGTTGTCATACTAATATTGTTTCAGTAGTCTAGTTTTAGATCTGTCCTCCTACTTTTTGTAGTGGCCTGTTTCCAGACAAGCTACTCTGTATTTCTAGTTTACAAACCAAATTACTGAGTTTATGTCAGTCAATTTTCTGAGCTTTTCTATGTGCTGACATGTCAGAAATATCTTCTGTGAGATATCTGGCTGTACGGCAGCGCCAGGAAACAAGTGAACTGAAGTGAAAAGTGAAACGCTGACATGAGACAGATGCGATTAGAGCAGCGTCTTGAGCCTGGACTTCAGATACTGCAGTCTTACATCCAGACACCTGGTGATTATGAAGCGCCTTCCCCTTGTCTGAGATAAGCAGGATGGGGGCTGCAGGAGCGCTGTTTCCCCTCTCTGCCACGATGGGGATAATAAATGCTTTGTGCTGTGACAAAGCCTGCTCTGTGTTGTGCTGAAGCGCATACCTCCACTATCATCATCAATCGGAAATAATGATGTATCACCACAAACAGTCATCTGCATGTAATTGAACCTTTCCCTACAATTAGCAGTTTTTTTAAATGAAGCTTGGTGGAGGGGAGATGGGTGAGTAGCTGGTTCCTCAAACAATAGTTTTCTCTTTCTCAGGGGTATAATATCTCACCAAAGGAGCACCTAAAGGAGTCTGGAAATGTATACACCACTCCTCAGACCAGCTTAGTGACATATTTGGCCTTCTGTCAGCAGCAGATCTGACAGTCAGTGTCCAGGAATGCAGCTAGCAGCACAGTGAAACTGCTGCTGAGCCTCAGGTATGAACCTGCAGCTCCGGAGCTTTATCTGCACCTAATCTGGAGATTTCTCACGACACATGACAGGAAGCTGTGGGAGGTTGTTTTATCAGAGCCATATGTCTTTATCTTTATCTTTCACGGATTGCCCTGTTCACACATGACGCAACCTTTCACAGGAGGAAAGGCACAGGTGTTCATAATGAAATGAGCGAAGGCGGAAGTATAAATTAGCCTTTTCTACGCTGACAAGTCAGCATGTGTGCTGTGAAGAATGTATTTTGTCTTTGCGCTGATTTATAACAAACATCTAAAACTGAACTTAAGCAAAAAATATTTATTATGTCAAAAGCAATATGACGATGATAAAGAAGGGGAATAGTGTTGAAACCCCCATTTTAATGGCTTTTTAAAAAATAATTGTAACAAAAGATGTCTAACTATACGTATATAGCTCGCATATGTTTTATGTGGGGCTGCAAGGTGGCGCAGTTGGTTAGCACTGTTGCCTCGCAGCTAGAAGGTCGCTGGTTTGCGTCCCGGTGGGGGCACTGGGATCTTTCTGCGTGGTTTTGCATGTTCTCCTCGTGCAGCGTGGGTTCTCTCCAGGTTGTCCGGCTTCCTCCCACAGTCCAAAAACATGTTGAGGTTAATTGGTGATTCTAAATTGTCCGTAGGTGTGAATGTGAGTGTGCTTGGTTGTCTGTCTCTAAGTGTAGCCCTGTGATAGACTGGCGACCTGTCCAGGGTGTCCCCTGCCTTTACCCTGACTCAGCTGGGATAGACTCCAGCCTCCCATGACCCTAGTGAGGATTAAGTGGTGTATAGATAATGGATGGATGGATGTTTTATGTAAAACACCTTACAAATATTATTTCTTGCCTCACCAGTTAGCTAGGTATCTAGATATATTTTACTATAAAATATCATTATAATGCTAAAAACGTGGATAAAGTATGGCCTAAAATTGAGTCCACATTGCGATTTTTTCAACTAAACTTGGAAATAATCAGAAAATCTTAAGATTTGTTCTGTCCTATGAAGTGAAGAAAAACCATTGATGATTTCTGCTCTATTTCTGGATCAACAGTCATGACTGTGTTTACTCAAGTGGTTTTAATTGACTCATCAAATGCTTATTCATGTAAAACAACTTGCAGTCATTGTTCCGTTATAAATACGACTGTGCTTCAAGTTTTCAGCAGAACATTACTCACTAAGTAGCGCTGCCATAGTGGGAATGAGAAGTAAGTGAAAGTGTCAGAAGTTAAATTGGCATTCTGAGCAAAGAGGGGCTTTCTCAGCATCAAATCACAGCTGGACTGTAAATGTCTAAAGGGGCCACTCCGAAACACTTTGGATCATCCAAAGCACGATCAGGTAGACAAAGACTGAACGCAGTGTCAGAAGATCAATACACCAAACTTTGTTCTTTTGTTGTTGGAGATAGAAAAGCAGCTTCATCACAGATACAGAATTTGCTAAGTAAAGAAGGTAAGACTCCCGTCAGCAAACGTTCCGTCAAACAAAGTCTGTCTAGAAGTGATGTCGAGGCTCTAAGCAGCTTCTCAGGAGGGGAAATAAGGCCGAGCACTCCGGGTGGGTTGAGACATACCAACATTTCACATTGGATGACGGAAAAAGAGTCTTATTTATGGATTATTCAAGGTGTGAGATTTGTGGCAGTCACAGAAGGGTGTATGAAAGGAGACGAACTGGAGAGAGAATGATGCTGCAGTGTATTATAGTCACCGTGAAACAAGGTGTTGGGAATATTCCCGTCTGATGCTGTTTTGCTACTCTGGAGTCGGACACCTGCAGAGAATCGACTTCACCCTGACCGGGGAGAAGAACAACTCCAGTCTTCAGAGTTGAGCTCCTCCCTCTGGTTTGCAACTTTGTGCAGAAGGATTCAAACTTCAGCAGAACAATGAGCCCAAACATGCCTCGAAGGCCAAAGGAGCGCTGATTATTAAGGACTTATCTCTTCGGTCACGAGACTTAGAAAACCAAATATTCCTGACGTGACAAGAAGCTCTTTGGATCATTGGCAGCTCATGCTGCAATATGAAGGGGTTACACAGACTTGTGGAGCGTCTGATCCTTCAGTATTCTAAATGTATGTGCATTTTACTGTCATTTGTAATGTTTGTAATTTAGAAAGCAACATAGAATTATCATGTCTCAGACTTTTAGACCTCACTGCTGGATGGTTAGAGTTCTCACTGTAGCACCAAGAACAACTACTATGAACATTAACTTCTCTCAAACCTTCAATGCTGTTCTCCTGCCCGGCACTGAAACCGAATCTCTCCCCGATCAAGACAAACCTATTTTTGTTTGGCTATTTACGATGCACTCACTGGAAATCAATTAACCTCCAGATTTTCTCTCTATCCCTGACTCCTCAGTAGCAGTTCCTCTACCGGCCTTAGGGGAAAGGGGGGGAAAAGAATCAACCCGAGATCGATATGCTTCAGCTCTAAGCCACATACAAAGATCCCAACAATCAAACAGATTGCATGATACTGGCAGATCTTCTCAAAACCTCAGCAGCCACTTCTTGATAAAACCATTTGCATCTGCTGCTGGAAATCTGTGAGAAATTACATGTTTTAGTGATTTTAAAAAATATGAGCTCAAAAGGCTTTCAGTCTGCTCCACAGTGAGGCGACCAGGAAACAGAAACCGCAGTATTAAGTTGCATCTCTGGCTCTAACTGCAGGGTGTTTTGTTACAGAGAGCCCTGCACTCTGTGGATATAAGTAGATTAATTATAGGGTTCATCTTTCATGCAAGTCTCATACATCTGCAAAAGACGAACGGAGCGTTTGATTGATCCTGGAAGACGTCGCACATTACTCACATTCACTGCAAACCAGTGAATTTGTCCTTTTTAATGGAATCATTTAAGCAGCTTTATTAATGACAAGGAATTCTCTGGCATGTCTCAACAACCTCCTCCCCGGAGAGGTCGTCTTCCTGGAGATTTCTTTTTTTTTTGGAAAGCGGAGCCCCCAGGTGGTCTGATGAAGAACTGGGAGCTGAAGAACAGTTCAAGTTTGTTCTACACATGAAGTTTTGCTGCCATCTCATGGTGTGTTTTCATACCGTGGCCTACATCTGCTGTTTATGGGGTTGTTTTTCTGAAGGCAGGGGGCAGAGTCATGCTGTATCAACACTGTGGCTTTTTTTTTTTTTCAAGCATTTCTTTGGGCATATTTGCCTTAATTTGATAAAGGAGATTAAGCAGAGAGATGAGAAGCAAGAGCAAAAAATAGGAATGAGGAGGTTTGGTGACACACAACAACATGTCTGTAACTTCTGCTCAATGACTCATGATGGGATTAATTAAGAAAAGACACATTACCACTTAAAATTAAAGCTGCAGTGGAAGTACATTGAATATGAGCCAACAACAACCTTATGAGCATTACTTTAGCAACAACATTCTACTTTTAGCTGTATATAACGACGTATTTATTTAGAAAATGTCTTTTGTTGCAATGAGACAGCAGCATATGAGCAGAAGATATTTCATTTCAAATGCATGACTACAGAATGATCCGAAGGGAATTTACAGATGATTAAACAAACACATCAGCTGTGAATGGAGCGGCAACCTTTGAGCTGGTGAGTAGAGATAATCTCCTGGTGTGTGGGTTAATGTTGCACTGGTGGTACCTTGTGTGACTGTGAAGGGTCGTAGCTGAGGTCGCTCACTTCCTTTTCTCCCACCAGACTGCAGAGGGGCCAGATGTGGGGGGTGAGAGAGCTGTGCTGTGTTTATGGAAAGAGTTATGGCCGGACGTTCCTGTTTAACCTACAGGATTTATATTGTTATGCTGCAAAAATGTCGGAGATGTGCATGTTTATAACCATATGTGCATTTACAGTCACAGCACTGGCTGTGCACATCGCTGCTAATTTACACAAACAGAATCCTGACAATGGGAACTTTACACACATATTATGAAGCTCCAGTTGTATTGTTCCTAAAGGTAAATGCATGTGGGTATCAGAATAAGACATGACCGCAATGTGACTCATGTATAGCAAAAGAGTTAAAGCCTCAAAAACAAACAAAAATGTAAATTTGACAATGACTAATAATCTGATGGCGTTACCACACTTTATGATCTTTTCCAGCTTTTCTGTCAATACTGTGACTTCATTAAGCTGCACACTGAAGAATGCTAATATGAGTAAGGTGACCTTTTAATCCCAGTTTGAGACATGTTATCGAGAAACGGTCAAAATTTTAGGATCCAGATTGATGTACTGTAGCTGTCAGAGCTACCTGTTGCCTCCAGGAGGCAACAGAGTTTCTTTATGCAGGAATTTATACCATGTTTTTGAACTGGACCCAGCATGCAAATAGAAAATAAAACAGAAACTAAAACTGACTTAGGCAGGAATCTACAGGTGGGAAAGTTGTCTGGAACAAAATAAATGAAGAGCCATATTCTTTCTAAGCCCAAAGTCTTCCAGACATTAAAAAAAAGTGTTTGGTATCAAGAAATTTAGCATTATTATTTTAATATAATATAATATAATATAATATAATATAATATGAGCCACTTAAAAGATTTTCAAAAAGTTTGTCTTGCATTTTGCTCAGTTGAACGACTTGTGGTCAGCAGCTTCTACGTTTAGTTTAATTCGCAGGTTTCTAGCAAAAAAAAAAAGTTTAATAAAGAAATACCTGCTATTGTCGTTATTGTTTATCATTTAAATAGAGATCGGAGACTTTTACGCACGGTGCGTAATTTGCGCACTGAAGGAGCAGCGCTTGCTTGCGCAACCAAGAAGTTCCTGTACAGCTTGTTCACAGCTTTTTATGTGTCCTTCTACAAGCTTCCACGAAATTCCCATTCCAGCAGCTCTGCTCTGTGATTTTGTTCATTGCGTAACTTGATCGTAGTCGCTGCCCCTCCTTGTTTCTGTGGTTTGGGGGGGGCAGCAGCAGCAGCAACAGCGGCACCACCCACCCCGCTCCTTCTCCGACACTCCCCCGTCATTCTGTACATACAGGCGGGCTGAGAGCGGCACCACTCGAACACAAACACCGTCGCACTGGAATGAGCCGTTACGGGAATCCCCTCAGAGCCCTCTTCTCCAGGCGCAGGACGCTGAAAACGTGAGAAGAAGAAGAAGAAGAAGAAGAAGAAAAAAAAAAGGTCAGTCCGACATCAGCTCAGTGGACATCTGACAACAAAAACAAACAGTGGATCATCTCCTGCATCTTCCTGGCCAACAGTTCCATCACATACAGCACGCATCAGTCCAACACCGGGCGCTGCCAGGGGCGTAAAAAAGCCACAAGAGGGGAAGTGGACAGAGGGGCAGCTCTCTAGGATAAACGGGGGTGGGGAGGAGAGGATGGAGGCCCTGCTGAAGAGTCACCCAGGCCCCTCAGTGCTGGTGTTCTCCCTGCTCTTCAGGGTGGTCCACCAGCTGCTGCAGAAGCTGCCGGTCCCCAAAGTGGTGAGGCAGGATGAGTTCCGCTTCTGGAAGTGGAAGAACCTCTCCATCTCCATGGTGCACTCCTTGCTGACCGGGACCTGGACCTTGATCTGGTAAGTCCCCCTCCCCCCGCCACCTTATCCAAGTGTACACATCTGCCTGCCCGTCCATCCACACTGCGACACCATTGTCTATTCAGTTCACATGATGTGTAGTGTGCAGCAGTGACAGCCTGTGGCAGTCAGGAGAAGAAGAAGGGCATGTTCAGACAAGGGCGAGGGGACGGGGGAGACAATGGCATTTTTAAGTGGGGAGGGGGAAAAAATGCCACTGTACAGCATGAGCAACACAAAGCTCTCATTGCTGTTGGAGCTGTTGAATTTATGCAGAAGTTTGCAGCCTCAGCCAGCAGTCTGGGTCACTGAGGCAGGCGACAGACTGCAGATATATCAACTGGAAAAACCTGCTGGGTTAAGGACTCCTTTGAAAGCTTTTTGAGAAACTAGTCTTTCGAGGTGGGACTGTGCTCATGAGTCATCTTCTAAGAAGTGGGACCAAGGTCGAACTTTAAAGCTGTGTGGTAATGCTTGTAGTAGATATGAGACAGCATGAAATTCACTGACTTGTTCTCACTGCCAAAATCAGGTTTTCATCAGTTTCTATACATGTTATACAAGCACTTCAGGTGGTTTATTATCAAGAATGTTGTCATGGTTTGTTTATACAAGGAGGGAACTCAAAGAAATCTTTGCTTATTTTAGGTGTGTCTCTCAGGGAAGAACACAAAAGCAGAAACAAGTAGAAACTCACAGGTGACAAATGAAAAACATGAAGCATTTTTGTTCAGGGGGGTAAAAAAACAAAAAAACAAAAGCCATGATGTTAATGTCTGCTTAGTCTGGCCTTTCTCTTCAGGAGTGAGCCCATGTTTGTCTGACAGGTGAATACAGAGCCGTCTATCCATAACATGTATCCCTCTCCAGCGCAGTGGTTTGGCCGGAGACGTTGACAAACCTCTACTCTTACCACTGCCCTTCGTCCTACCTGCTGGTCTGCGTCTCCACAGGTCAGTAAACGCATCGTGGAAAGGAATGACGCTTGAGGGTAACAAGTGAAAGCACGTGGAAACGTTTTGAATGTTTCAGTCAAACCAGTGGATGTATTTATGTATGTAATCTGCCAGTTGTTTCTGTGACCGACTGATGAATTTTGTTTTTAAATGTCAGAAAGTCATGTTTATAGTTTCTCACAGCAGAGCTTTGTGTCAGTTTGTCTAACTAACCGTCCAAAACTCAAATATATAGAAAGAAAAGCATCAAATCTTCATGTTTGAGAAACTGAAATCAGTAAATGTCGATTGTTTCAAGGTGTAATAGTTTGTCAAATATTACTAAAGTAGCAGGTGAATAGTCTGTCAGTCTATTTGTGGATGGGGGAGGAGGTGTTGGAGGAGGTGTTGATTGACAAATAGTTTTTTTTCCCATCCTTGCATTTAACAAAATCTCCTCCTACTCCTCCTTTTACCCGGAGGGCGTGAAACTGCCAATGCTCCAGTTGCTGGAGAAAGCACCAAAAGATCCTCCCCTCTCACCTGGTTCTCAGAGCAGATGGATGGGCGGCTCCCCTGGATCACCATGGGCACCCAAACAATGTCTCTGAAGACTCAGTGGTCTGTTAGAGCTCTGGTTTGGTCTTATGTGCGTCTTTGTGTTACTATGAAGACACAAATCTGTGGAGATCTGCCCTAACAACTGAAAACAATCATAAGCTCCACTGAGGCCACGCCAGATCCTGGAGGTCGTGTTCTTTAACACGGGGATTGGTTGTGTGTGTCTCACCAGCCGAGGCACAAAAGGACTCTTAGTCAGTGGAATACCTCCGGCTGAATGAGGCTGACACAGTTTAATAACCACCGGTCATGCTGACAATTGTTGAGGCATATTTAACTCTGCTGTCAGATGAATTCAACAAACACGTCTCTGTGTCTCTGGCTGAAGTTGTAAAAGAGAAATAGTGCATTGTGGCTTAACACATTTCAACATTGTCTTGTAAAGATTTGACCTTCCAGTTCATGCTGGAAGTAGACGGTGAAGGAACACAGAACATAAACAAAGAAAAATTATTCCCAAGGATGTCATGAATATCATTTTTGAGGCTTAGACACTTAGTTTTGTTTATGTATTGTGGGCACTTCACATAGGTCAAGACCTTACAATAACATAATATAGAAAGAAGCCCAACAAACCTGACAATCCCCTTTCAGCAAATTCTTCTGTCAGAATTATCCACAAAGCTTCAACAGAGGTGGAGGTGCTACAATAACATAACAGATTACCAATAACCATATACTGTTTTTATGCAGGTTGCAGCACAACTAAGGTGTGACTTTCAGTCTTCAAATCATAAGCCAAACTCACAGTAGATTTGTGACTGACTGGGCGATTTAGCTGAAAAGTTAATCTCAACAAACTGTTTAATCTTTTAACAAAGACCAGCAGAAAAAAGGTTTACTTAGAATGTAACCACTTCAACCTGCTTATGAAGGCACACATGTATACATGGGAAGCTGTCGCTCTGAGGTTGAAGTTCAGAGTGGATGGCCTGGACTGCGTATCCCCAGACAGGGTCCCTGCAGCGCCCCAACATCGAAGCAGGCCAGTGGAAGTGTGTCCCTCAGATGAAGAGACGCGTGGTTGTGGGTTTTGTTAGACTGCAAAGCCTGTGTAACATGGGCAACCACCGCTCCCCACTGGCTGTAGCCCCCCTAGGGAAAGTCAGACTAGCATGCCTCGGGAGACCTCCATGTAAGCTGCTCGAAAATCGACCTAACACAAAAGGGCTTCATTATCCAGGAATATGACAGGCTGTCAGTATCCAAGTAGGCAGCATGCTTGGGGCTTGTTTGCGCAACCAAACTTTGCGTTGATCTTTCTCATGGTGGTTTGATGCATCTCAGTGAAACTATCGAACATTCTAACAATTTTTCATAGGGTATCGCTTTATCACCCAGGCCTATTTGTAAAATCACTCAACTTGTTTGGAGGGATTCTTTTGCAAATTTTTAGTCATTCCAAATCACAGCCTTCATTGAGGACACTGTCTAGTGGTCCCATGTGCTGGTAACATTCTATAAGTACCGTGACGAAGATTAACAGTCTTTGTTTGAGAAAAACTAATGAACACTGATGCAAAATGAATAATGCTGGATTATTATTTCTTATTTCATGGGCTATTTGGGACTTTTGTGGAAATGCATGCAAAAAAGTTTGAAAGGACCCTGCAGCATTCAAAGACTTCAGTTCAGTCTTAATCCTTACATGTTGTTTACACAGCCTTGTGGTAATCCTACACTGATGCAAACATCAGCTAACACAAAGTACCTGTGAATTTGAGAGCTGTTTCATTTTAAGACAAAACAAGCTTTTCCTGTTGGGAACAATTACCCTCGTGTTTTCTCTGGAAGTCTCTGATTAATTGCTTGACTTTGCATCCATTTGTGTGGTGCAGTGAGGTGACACGTTAAAACAACACATTTGCTGTGATGGAAAACCACACATTTATCAGGTTGTCAAGTCACACTAGCTTAATTCACAACAATGGAGGAGCTTAATCACGTCAGGAAATACTTCTGCTAACATGTTTGGTTCATGTAGGTGCAGCAACGTGCAAAAAACAGTGTGAGATGAACAAACGTGCCAGTCGCAGTGGAGGGTGAACAGCAGCAGTCTGACAAATAACATAAATCGTCAGTCACCTGCTGTCTAGATGTTGTGGAGTGACGTGAACATTCAGTATTGATAATAAAAATAGTTTAATGAAGTCTTTTATACATCCATCTGCTATACAGCTACATCACTAACACCACCTGCCTGATATTGTGTAGCACCAAAACAGCTCATCGAGGCATGGAACCTTTGGAGGTGTCCTGTAGTGGCGGACAGTGGATCCTTATGGGTTGCGGGTTGGGGCCTCTATGGATCAGGCTTGTTCTGATGCATTGCGCTGATGCTCGATCATCTTTCATTTTGAGGAGTTTGGATCAACACTTTGAACTCTTTATCGTGCTCCTCGAGCCACTCCTGACCTGTTCTTGTGATGTGGCAGGGCACATGTTGGGGGAAGCCACTGGTGTTGGGAAATGTATTTAGTCTGTGTGGTACATATATCAAAGAAACCTTGAGGAGCTCAATTTTCCCAGCAGAACATTGGCACTGGAACAAGACGGTCAATGTCAGTCCTTGTCTTCAAGATTAGTACGTTTAGTTCCCAAACAGAGGACTGCAGGTTCCTCCTCAATGACTTTATTTAGAGCAGATATCAGGATGACATCAAATAAAAAATCTAGCCTGGCTTTGATCTACTCCAATCAGAAGACTATAGATGACCTTTCCCAGCCGGAATATGAACATCTGAGCAGCAGCTACTTGATATGCGCTTTTCTATCAACACTGGCACTGTTTAAATTGTTATTTAGCTTGACGTAACCTGCAGCACTCCCACTTCTCCTTTTTTTCCCCCCCTCAGGCTACTTTGTGCAAGATGCAGGTGACATTATCCTGACAGGACATGCAAGAGGATCATGGGAATTCTTACTTCATCATGCACTGGTGAGACGGCATGCCTGTGGCCTAGTTTCGTTTTGCGTTTCTTGTTCACGTGACATATATGTGTCACTATGTTAATCTACAGAAGTGAGGTAATCAAGTTGATCTGCTCAGGTAACCGGTTTCAACCAATGTGTATTTCAAATGTATGTCAAAGTGTCTTTTTAAATGTCAGCCAGTACGGTAGAAAATAAATACTGTTACCCAAAGCGACAGTTAAATATTGCCAAACTCTCATCCTGCTAAATGTTCTGTGTTGCTAATCAAGGCTTAACTATTAGTTGTAAATGCTGTTTAGATATGACACTGAACTGAACACTGTTTAAATATTAATCAAGTATCAAGTAAACAATCAAATCCTGAGGAGAAACACCGACTGTTTGTACAGCCTGAGTTGAGCTGTGCACTATATATATAGCTTATTAAATTAAGAATCATCTTACTTGAGGAGAGTCTTGTTGAGCAGCGTTAACCCTTTAGTGCCCTTTAATGTTCCTTGAAAGTTGCCTCAAGGTTTTATAAATGGATAATAATAATAATAATAATAACAATAATAATAATAATAAAGAATTTCCAGTTTTATTTTCAAAAACTTGGAATCAGCATGTGCAACATTTTCCCACGTGCCCACTTCTGATACCAGGGTTAGATTAAAATCATGGCTCTCCACACTGTACATACATCTTGAATTAATTACCATGCTTGTCTCCCAGCTGCACTGCATAAACACTGCCTGCAGTTCAGTCCAAGCTGAGCCACTACCGGTGTCTCAGCTGCAGTGTCCTGGAGCGCAGAATTACTTACTTTTTCAGAATGTAGTTGTTGCAAACACTTGATTTTTTGGGGGGGCATACTTTGAAATTAAGCAATTTTATTAAACTATGACAATTCATCCAAACAAATGCACATAAGCACAGGATTAAAGCTGTGACTTCTGTATGTGTGTGTCGCCCCTCAGGTGATCATGGCTTTCCTGTACGCCCTCTTCACTCAGCGGTATGTAGCCGGCGCGGTAGTGGCTCTGCTCGTGGAGGTCAACAGTGTCACCCTGCACCTGAGGCTGATGCTGAAGCTGGCGGGCGCTCAGTCCTCCTCCACGTACTACATCAACAAGTTCGCCAACCTCCTTACCTACGTCACATTTCGCCTGAGCGCCCAGTTTTACCTCACCTGGTACATCATCCACAACTACTCCTGGCTGGACCACGGTTCATACTTCCTCATCAGCATGGTGATGATGAATATTATGATCCTGATTTACTTCTACCGCCTGCTCCGTACTGACTTCTTCTCCCACACGAAGAGATACGTAGGACAGAACGGGACGCATAACAACAATTCCAAAAAGTTTCTCACTGATTGACCGGTGGGAGTTCATGAGACTATACTGTTTTCTTTATTCATGGTGGGAGTTTACACGTTTTGTCTGTTTCAGATTGTAACTGACATCATTCCTCATGACAACAGGCTCCCCTATTGTGTCAAACTGCCAAAGAAAAAAATCCTCAAAATAATAAGCTTTGGTGAAACTACCGCACTTTTGCAGGTGCAAGTCAGAAATTTTACTTTTTACTGGGGCTGCAACTAACAATTATTTAGTAGTATTAGTCAATAATTTAATTTTTTTCGATTAATCAATTAGTTGTTTGGTTATTAAAACGCAAGGGAATGGTGAATTTGTTTCTGAAAGTCCAAAATGACATTGTCAAAAGTTTCATTTTGTCAATAAGCCAAACATATTATGTTTACAGTCAAAGAGGTGTACAGACACCAGAACATGTTGTTATAATATGATGTAAATATGATATTTTAAAAGCTGGACTGGAAGACTTTTTCTCAAACCTATTAATAGATTATCAAAATAGTTTTGCGAAATAGCTGACAACAAAATGACTGATCGATTAATTGTTGCAGCTCGAAATTTTACTGGGAAAAAACACATTGAAACCACAGCAAAATTCCATTAAGCCTCAGGATGTTACCACATTTAGCATATTTACAATTTTTGTTGTTACTACCTAAAAATGAATAGGTCGACATTTTAAGAAATGTGCTTCGTGTCAGTAGATGACAACTGTAGCCAATATTTGTAGCCGTATATTTATATATTTATCCATCCATCATCTATACACCGCTTAATCCTCATTAGGGTCATGGGGAGCTGGAGCCCATCCCAGCCGACTTTGGTCACCAGTCTATCGCAGGGCCACACTTAGAGACAGACAACCAAGCACACTCACATTCACACCCACAGACAATTTAGAATCACCAATTAACCTCAACATGTTTTTGGACTTGTGGGAGGAAGCCGGAGAACCCGGAGAGCTGCACGGGGAGAACATGCAAACTCCACGCAGAAAGATTCCCCACTGGGACGCGAACCGGCGACCTTCTTGCTGCGAGGCAACAGTGCTACCAACTGCGCCACCTTGCAGCCCGCCGTATATTTAGCTCACAAATATGTGTGGTGTTAATGATCTGTTACTTTAACTCACTAAAAACTAATACATAACGCTGAACTTTGATATTTAAGCAACAGTTTACCTTATTTTAGCCAGATGAAATGTAACAGCTGGAAAGAGCTAGCTAGCTTTGTCCCAAAGTTAGAAACGTGACCGTTAACTTTTTGTATGGTGTGCTACTGAGTGAGCTTTAGAGGCGCTGGCAGGTGGATTTTATTGTTGTTGGACAGAGTCAGGTTAGTTGTATGATCTTGAGTTGTTGCAACGCTAAGCTAGTCCCACATGAATGTAACTTAGCATACGGAGCTTATCAGTCTTCTTTAGCTGTTGGCAAAAAGGCAAAAAAAAAAATCCGACAAATGTTCGACAAACCATCACTTTTGTTTATCAAAAAGTATCTGGTAAATAGTTTGACTCATAATTTTAAAATGGGAAATTTCTTTTAGCATTTGCTAACATTTGGAGCTGACAACCTTATTGTCTGTGAAGATTCTCAGTCATCCAGGTCATGGTTGTTCTCGTAGAATGACAACCTCATTGTTTAACATTTGCATGGGGACCATCCTTTATCCATTGGGACCATTACAGCTTGATCCGTTTTCTCCTCGCCAGTTTTGAATTTCTGGCCTTGGATTCAGATTTTACTAATATGTGTATATACAGTACGCTTCTCCCTCTGTCTCTATGAAGCCGCTTGTGGCTGACGAGATGCTGGACTGTGAAGGAAACCGGTAAAACAATATGTAGTCGCGGACCAACTGAAGTGGTGACACAACAATGCAGGAACATTTTTGGCATTCTTGTGGTTCTTATGAAATCTGTTGGCGTTTGACGTAAGCTGAGCTGAAGCTGGATCTTCCTGCCATCTAACAGGTAGCAGCACAATCATGACTCGTTAGGCAGTGTGTGCAAAATAATACACTTTTTCAAAAAAGATCAATTTTTTTGAAGAGGTTGAATTAAATAAAAATGTGTTTTCTCTTCCTCCTTTTCCCTCAGAGTGGAAATACAGCATCTTCTACATAATGTCCTCCAGTGTGCATTCATTTTTGATATATTTTAAAGGAAGTACACACAACTGATGGCCATTATTGGACTTTAAATGCTAATTTTCTAACTTTGCCATGAATCAGAAGTGCTGACACTGACGTGTAAAAATCTGATGATCAGAACATTTCATTTTGTATTTCAGCCGATGCCAAGAAAGTCCAAACAGACATGGACAGAGTTTAGGTGTGTCTGACCTGTGCCTTTACCACGGTGCCTTTTCAAAGGAATTATAATGTCTGAATAGGAAAGTATAGATTTGCTGCAGAATGATATGAATACAAAGAGTTCTGGGACCAAAAAAAATACATTGATTTGACCATGACCACAATAATGTAAAATGAATCTTGTGTTAAAGTGACGGCTGTTTTTTAGGAGCACCATATTTTGGATTGTTGAGTGACACGATGAATAAAGAAAGTATTTAAAATAACAACAGTGTTGATGTTTATTTCTCAGCTTTAGAAGTCACATCCATCTGCTAAAGTTATATCCAATTACAAGATAAAAGCTAATTGCTGCTAATGTGAAAGTACAAAATAATGCAGTTGTAGCTGATTGACATGGAGTTAGTTTGAATTATCTGTATATTCACAGGAAAGAAAAATCAAAAGAGCTGAAATTTGACTTTATTTGGGGTTTTTTTTTTAAAACTTCGAACCTCTAAAAACTTTCACAATCCACTGGTTTAAAGTATAGATTTGCCTTTTTTTTTCTTTTTTTGTGTAAAAATATATTCCAAAAAGAAAATAAGCAGCTTCATCATCAACAAGAAAACACATACGAAGGAAAAGGTAAAAGTCAGTGAATGTGTCCCTCATTATTTACACCAGTTTATAAGGGTCACCCAGTTGTATAGCTTTGTATCTTATTTTTAACAGAGCAAATTGGTATCACATCTAATATTGTAGGTTCTTAAGCCTGTTTTCAGTTAGTCAGGTAAATTTGTATAGTAAATAACCTTGTGTTGTCTTAGTCTAACATATTTAAATTTGTATTATATATAATCTTGTAGTGACATAACCTGCATATTTAAACTTGTCAGGCAAAACTGGAACGTCAATCTTATTTCCTCATTCCTCACATTGGCTGAATGTTTGCTGTTTTAAATGTGCTCTATAAATAAAATAATACGATGCTTCATGCTAACTTTGCACCCTCCAACTCTGCTGTTGAGTTGCAAGGAAACGAGGAATCGCATCAAGTATAGAAAAACATGGAAGTGCAAACTCCTCGCAGCGTTCCATGAAACCTGATTTTTACATTAATCGTTTTAAAGGCACATGTGAGCTTCAAGACAATCAAAGGAACTGGTATCAGCTTCACACAAGTACCTGCAGCCTCAGGCGATGTACGACACACAACCACAGCGTACCACAGACTACTGCAGTATCGACAACCTACTGCTTTACTTCTGTGACTGTTGTCCAGCCCAAAGGAACTACGCTACCATTTGTAAGCAGTCCTCATCGTGCTGCTTAACAAAATGGGACAAGCAAACCACACTGGGTTGAGAAAGGTCTTGGATGCCTCTCAGGACAAAAACAACCACCTGAAGGAGCAGTTTATTCACTGCTACATCAAAACCAGGAGACTGGAGGAGCTTCTGGAGGCCGAGAGGCAGAAAAACACTGAGTTTTAATTTGGTCCCAAACCATTTTTAAAAAATCTAATAATATCATATTCCTGCATGTTTGGGTGACATTAAATCTTTGAAGAATTCCATCCATTATCTATACATCGCTTAATCCTCACTAGGGTCGCGGGGAGTCTATCCCAGCCAAGTAAGGGTGAAGGTCACCAGTCTATCACAGGGCCACACTTAGAGACAGACAACCAAGCACACTCACATTCATACCTACGGACAATTTGCAATCACCAATTAACCTCAACATGTTTTTGGAATCGTGGGAGGAAGCTGGAGAACCCGGAGAGAACCCACGCTGCACGGGGAGAACATGCAAACTCCACGCAGAAAGATTCTGGTGCCCCCACCGAGACGCGAACCGGCGACCTTCTTGCTGCGAGGCAACAGTGCTTAACCAACTGCGCCACCCTGCAGCGCATTTGAAGAATTTATGTCACCAAAATATAGTTTTCAGTATTTTTGGCAAAGACTCTTAAAATGAGCTCAGGAGGTTTACCCTAAATTTTCTTTTCTTTTTTAACAGTTGTAGGAAAATATAGTGTGCTCCAATTGATGTAGGTTGGCATACAGTAAATGTTGAATGTACTTTATGTGACAAGTACAGTCGTCTCAACACATTTATTGTGTTGCTGACCAGGCAGACAATCAGAAAAGGCTTATGGCGCCATCTGCAGTCCATATGACTATACTGACAGAGAGAAAACAAAAAAAGTATTTGATTTGGTGCTTTGTTTTTTTGTTTTTTTGCCTTTCCTACAAAAACAAGGACAAATAAAGAAAGCAACACTGATTCATATTGTGTAGAAACAGTAAAATTGAGAAGTCATGCTGAAAAAAGTTGTTTCGCAGATGAGTTTGCCAATATTTTCCCCTGAATGATCAATAAGCTTTATTTTGATTGCAGACAAATGGTGTAATACATAAGTATGAATGTGTAAGAACAATAAGATAAACAACCAGTCCTCAGCAGGATAATCATTCATTTTTTGGACATTTTCATATATTGATTGACAGATTAATACTAGAGTTAACCATACTAAAAAAAAATAATAATAAAAAAAAATAAAAACAAAAACAAACAAACAAGCAAAAAAATACCACCACTATATTTCCTTTGTATCAACTGGACACAGTACATTTCAAGTCTTTTCTTGGATGATAGTGGCCTTGTTAATCTTTAAATAGCATTTAAAACCATTTTAGTGGTTTGAGAAAATCGAAAACAGAAGCGGTTCTGTGGTACGTTGATGTAATATTTTGACAGTGCGACATAAATCTTTGTGGTTTTAGTAAAAATACACACAGACTATTGACACTGGAGTCTTATGGACGGTTATCAGTTAGTTTGAATCACACAAACATTATATGTTTTTGGTTTAAACTTTGTGTTTTACTTTGTAAGTAAAACTTTTGAGGGAAAACACCCCCTTAATATGGAGTAAGAAACCCTCATCACTGATTTTCTAAACTGTTAAGATTTCTGATAAATTATAATCATCATTTAATGACACACAATCACATAAGAACAAAAAAAACAAAAAAACAAAATAAAACAAAAACCCTGGACTATTATGTGGAAGTAAAAAAGCCATATATATACTTTATATATAAACTTTATGTTAAGCTAACAATGTTATGCTATATTAGCTAGCTGTAGCACTAGCTAGCTAGCTTGATAATATAGGCTAAGTTTTTGGTTTTTCTGTGTTATTTTTGTCTGAAATTTAAATATAACACAGTTATAATCGCTCTAACAGTGACTTGTACCAGGTATATAGGTTCAAAAGTAATTGGCAAAAATTAAACCGCTTCAAAAACATTTTTTTTTTCAAAACTGCATTTGCTAGCTAACGGTTACGTTGCAGCTAAAGTTAATGTATGCAAGTGTAAGGTTTGTGTGGGTTAAAGTGACTCACGAGGTAGGATGCTAATAACAAAGTTGCAGGACAGCCGTTGTTCCTCGTGTTTCCCCGCTTTCCTCCGTTATTCCTGCTCATTGCTCCGGTCCTCCAGCAGGGACCGACACCCGGTCGGTCTGTGGGAGGACGGAGGATCATTTCAGGGGACTGAGTCAGCAGCTGCAGTCTGCTCCCCTCAACTTCCGCGGATCGACTCCAGCTCCACAGACCTCAGCGCTTCTCTCAGTTTCTCACATGGATCCGAGCCGCTTTCATTTACAGTAAGAAGCGTGTTTTTTGTCGGAAGAATAAAACGGCAGCAGAGAGGAGAGACGTGGCCGGAGCTCCGTGAGCCGCTGAGGTATCCCCACACATCAGACACGCTGCGGTTTAACTTTACTTTGTGTAACTCCGCGGTTTCTCTTTCTGAAGTGACTTTAGCGCTTCTGTTGATGCGGGTTTGGTGTTGAATCTAAGCTCGTTCTGGGTTTCAGTTTTCTGTCGTGCCAAACTAAATCTGCTACTTGTTCTTTTTCTTGTTTTCGGCGCTTTGATGAACAATAGGATTAAATGAGATCCGCGCAGTCAGTGGGTCAGAGCTGATTACAGTTGTCTGGCTCCGACTAATTACAGGAGAACAAACTTTATGTCTCATTACAGCGGTGTTGGGTCTCTGCCGGGCTCCGTCTATTTGTAGGAAGCTGTGACTGACAGGAGGCAGACTAATGGGTACCGTCTATGTTCTGGTGGGCTGGCACCATCAAACCTGAAACAGTGATGTAACAGGAAGGGAAAGTGAGCTCATTTAGTCCAAATACTCAATGTCTGGATGAGTTCAGCTCTGAAAAATGGTTCTATGCAAACATAGATGTCAGTTTGATGTTATTCTCTCACAAGAAGTTTAGACAGCAGCAGCAAAATCATCTCAATCTGTGAAAACAGTGAAACATGATCTTGTTTCCCACAATCCAAGGTGGCATCTTCACATTTCCTGGTTTATTTTTCCTCCAAAAAGCTAAAACTCAAAGATATGTTAACAAATATTCACATTTGAGGATTTAAACTGGTCATTTTTTGGTCATTTTACTTAAAAGAGTGTAAATAATATGATAGTCAATCATGCTATTAACATTTTTTATGTTTGAATACAATTATACATTATATAATTATATAATAATGCATTATATATGTAAACATAACAAAAAGGACCAAAGCATTGCCAGCTAATTCATTATTTTCATGTTTAATTAAGTGCACAACTGTTTTACTTCATATTAATCAATCGTACATTTGTAAATAAGAAAACCAGAAAATGCAGGTCACTATTTCCCAAAGCCCGGCTGACATCTTTGAATGTTTTATTGAGATCAATCACTTCACTATTGTATTAGACCTTAACTGAGAAACTGGAGGATTTGCCGCTTCTTATATGCTTATAAACTTGATATCTTGTAGGTTTTGAACTGTTAGTAAAATAAAACAACATTTGAAGTAAAATCACGATGGCAATTTTTTGATAACTAGTAAAAAAATAACCCACAGATCGTTTGATAAGAAAGTTTAATTCAAAACTCAGATGTTCAGTTTACAGATAATTAAGTGTCAAAACAGTCACTAATTAATGAACTGACGAACAGAAAATGTTCATTTCTATCACAACGTTGGATTTCTATTTAAGTTTCATTCGTTATCTTTGTGAAGTTTGATGGTTGGACTGTAAAACCTGTAAAAAGGCTCTGAACTCTAGAGATCACGAAACAACAGCATTAACAGGCAGATTGTTGACTCTGAATGAATGAATGAATGAAAAATACTTTATTCATCCCAGAAGGGAAATTCAATGTTTTGTTTCTCTGCTCTTCATCTTTGCCCACAGATCGTTTCCCCTCGAGGCTTCATGTCCGTCAGAATCTCAGCCATGAGCGTTCTTCCTCCTGTTCGAAGGGACCGAATCATCGCTCAGCTCCCTCAGGTATCACCGGCCACCGCTGTCACCTGCTTGTCTTTTTAAAAAAAAAACATTTCACAGCCTTTAAAAACCCACTTCCTCTCTCCAGTCTTTCAGGAAAGAGGCAGCTCTTCACACTAAAGACGATTTCAACAACAAAGTGAAGACGGCCTGTCAGGAGCAGCGGACCGGCACTGTGGGGCGAGTACACTAACCTGAGGTGGCTGCATGTGCTCGGGTTCATACCGCTCTTACTCACTTGTTGCTTCCTCTTTTCATTCTCAGCAGGTTTAAAATCTCGAAGGTCATCGTGGTGGGGGATCTAGCGGTGGGGAAAACCTGCCTCATTAATAGGTAAACTCAACACAGTGGGTGAATGTGTGAACGCAGGGCGAGGAGGAAATAAATAACTCAGGGAGCAGGAATCTCCTTCAATCCTTTACATCTGTTATGTTATTGCTCATGGTGAATCTGCATCTGGATCCAGATTTGGATTAAAGTACATAATAGTATAAAAAACACAGTAATAAACAGTTCAATCTCTCTGTAGATAAAGTCCATAAATATAAAAAGTGAAAACAAACATCTAACTGTGCAGAAGGTTTCGGTTCTGACTTCAAATTTCCTCATCTATGACAGTATACAGGTCATTGGTTGAATGCATTTATGATGCTAAAAGCTTTAAAAGTAGTTTTTAAAACATTTTAAAAAGCAACATCTTTTCCCAGAGATGACATCCTTGTTATTAGTGATGCACGATGTTAACATTTCTGGCCGATGCCGATATCTGATATTAAGATTTCTGATATAACCGATATTGCCGATGTCGATATTCAGTTTTTGTTCACACCAAAACATGAGTAAGTACTGTGAGAACGTGACAACTATTCAAAAGAAGCCCATACCACATTAGACCACACAGACTTCTTTATTACGGAACAAAAGTAAAACATATTTTAACATATTTAACGTTCAAGTCCAGGACCATTTAAGTAAAAACATCTGTGAAATAGCAGCAATGTCAGCTGTAGAGACGAAGGCGTTAATGTTCACATCGGCTAAATCTGTTCATTGGACCAATACCAATATATCGGAAAAAACACCAACATCGGCCGATACCGTTGTGGTCGCCGATATATCGTGCATCCCTACTTGTTATGCTTTATAACAATTATAATTAGTGATAATAAACTACTTGCTAAAATACTGTCTGACACTTTAAAAACTGCTGGATCCACACATTAGGCAGCTTTTCAGGTTCATGATATCGAGTTCAAACTGCATCATAATCGACACAAAAATAGTCGTCTGGATTAGAGGTGCCACAACACCAGAATTTTGCTAGTTGGTGTCAGTGTCACTGAAATCCTACAGTTCTTAACAGCAGATTTGCCACTTCAGTCAAAGAAATCAATCAAATGAATGTATTTTAGTATAAAAGAAATTATGAAAGCAAAGAAAGTGCTTATATTTTGACAGGCTGAACGTTAACAACGGCAGCCAGCTATCACTTTGTTAAGCTAAACGTTAACCTTCATGAGCATTATCAGCGGAGCATTGCTGCCACATTTACAAACAGTATCACACAGATTGTGAAGAGCAGAAAGCTGTGATTGGTCGGTGACTAACCTGTGGTCTGTCATGTGTCTTGGTAAGAATTAATGGCTTCATAATCTCTGATCTGACACCATGTCATCAGATTCAGATCTCCTGTAGTCCAACCTTTACTAACAGAGCCCTTCATCGAGGGGATTACTACACAACTCTCACAGTCTTTTGTCGTTTCAGATTTTGCAAGGATGCTTTCGATAAGAACTACAAAGCAACAATCGGCGTCGACTTTGAGATGGAGCGCTTCGAGGTGCTGGGTGTTCCCTTCAGCCTGCAGCTGTGAGTCTAATCTGGACGTTTTCATACATATGAAGTCCGCCTGCTATGGCGTTGCTCACTGCTTTATCTCTCTCCACGTTGCAGGTGGGACACTGCAGGCCAAGAGAGGTTCAAGTGTATTGCATCGACGTACTACAGAGGAGCCCAGGGTGAGTTGTGTTTTCCATCCATTTACGACCTGTTTAACAAGGCACAAAATGTCACAGGAGGGGGAAGAAAAGCAGCAGCAAGAATCTGCGTCCAGCTGCTCACACACTAAAACAACATTTTCTTTTCTTCCAGTCGTGATTATCGTGTTTGATGTAAACGATGTTGCCTCTTTGGGCCATACAAGGTAAGATCATTTATTATAGGATGGTTGTTTTTTTTGTCCCAGCCGGTGGATTTAACGCCGTCTTTTTCTTTCTGCAGGCAGTGGCTCGAAGACGCCTTGAAGGAGAACGACCCCACCAGCGTTCAGCTGTTCCTGGTGGGCACAAAGAAAGACCTGAGTGTACGTCTCTTACTGTTTACAGTGGACATGCCTGCGGACGTTTCTGTTGTCTTTACTGGAGTCAGATGTGAGCCGTTTGGATCGATGCCAGCGGCACAAAGCGCTTGTGTCCTGGCTCAAACCTCAGGAATGTTTCTCCTCCTTCACTGAACCCCAAAGTTTTCATGATCGAGGTGGAAGTGACGGAGATGGGGGCATTTTTCAGACATTACTAACCATATTTAGGCTGCAGCACTTAATCTAGTGTGGTTACTGGGGCTGCATTTTGATTTTAAGTTGTCAGTAATTACTTTAAATGTTTCTCTTTTCATTTTTACTGCGACAACAATGAATAGTTATGGATTTTTTCTAGTTCTAATGTGTTTGCTGCATCATCTTGTTAAGTCTGACCCGAAGACAGTAAAGGATCTGCAGTTTACAGTGATCTAAAACAGAGAAAAGCAGCCAGTAATTAGTTTAGAGAAGCTTAAACTGATACTTGTTTAACTCTTGTGCTTAAAACTGAGAGTCAAATTTATCATTGACTTAATTTTTGCAGCTTCAGATGCTATAGTCCACTTAAATTCCTCGTTACTGTGATGTAATTTATGTTCTGCTTATCAGTCTCCAACCAAACTATAGGTGTTTAATGTGCAGGTTGAATTGTGGGTAATGTAGTTCAGGAAGAGAAACACATGGAATGTAAAAAAGAGATTTCTGGTTCTGCTGCATCTGTTTTGGCCCTTTTTTCTAACTATTAATTAATATAGAAAATTAATTTCTCTTGTACACATCTGATCTCTTGCAGGGATGAGGATTAGTATTTTGTCTTCCTAGTTTCTGTGCTGCTCAACAAACAAAACATATACTGCTGGATGTTATGTTTCAAGCAAAAATAACTCAAATCCCCAACTTTCACCTCCTAAACAGTGAAGATCTGCTGTTTTTCCTTCACCTAATGTGAAACATAATTGATTCTGTTGGGGTCTTGGGTTGCTGGTTGGATAAAATGTGCAGTTTCAAGGCTGGACTTCTGGATCACTTCAGTTCCCATCTTTATGATTTTAATGACCAAACAGTTTATCAGTTAAGCAAGAAAATATTCGTCCTATTAGTCAGTAATGAAAATAGTCATGAGTTTAAGCCTCAGTATGTTTCACGTTAATGTTTGATTGTAATTTCTGGCGTGTCTTTCAGTCTCCTGCTCAGTATTCCCAGATTGAACAAGATGCCCTCAAAATAGCAAAAGAGATCCATGCAGAGTACTGGGCCGTTTCATCGCTGACAGGTGAGTGTTTGGATTTAAATGCAGTGAAATTACAAACAGACATTACACTAAATGGTTCTTATGAAAATAGCAGAGTGATAAATAAAAAGAGCCTCCACACAG
The DNA here is from genome assembly GCF_000690725.1 of Stegastes partitus. Lineage (NCBI taxonomy): Eukaryota > Metazoa > Chordata > Actinopteri > Pomacentridae > Stegastes > Stegastes partitus. The sequence goes on from NW_007578925.1 coordinate 177,351, forward strand.
CCGGACAGTCACACTTTAGAACTCGCAGAATGTGGTGTACATGTACTTCTGTAATCTGGAGAAATACCATGTACACTCTTGATGTTTGTAAAAATGACTGATCCATTAACATTTCAATCTATGAATCACAGATGAAGGGTGACTGGTGTCTTAAAACACAAGTTCTGTATCTCCTGTAGGTGAAAACGTGAAAGAGTTCTTCTTTCGAGTGGCTTCGTTGGCGTTTGAGACCAACGTTCTCGCTGAGTTGGAGAAAAGTGGATCGAGGCAAATCGGAGACGTCGTCAGTGAGTGTCCGAACTGCCTCTCACATGTGAACAGTCGTATTTGTTGAGGAGTTTAACGGGTAGATGTGGTTGTCTTTCAGGAATTAACAGCAATTCAAACAACGTGTACGCGGCGTCTAAGAAGAAACAGCCCAGCTGCTGTCAGTAAGGATGGTAGCAGCAGTTTACGGACTCAAAATGAGGATTTTTCTCAGCGGAAAATGGCCGTGGCTGCTGTCCAGCCCAGAGGGAAGGATTTCTGTGGTCGGAGGAGCAAGAGGAGGGAGGGCACATCTTTTAAATTCAGTTTTTCCTGGCCTAGAAACACTTTTCCTCCGTGGGATGTGTACAGATTCTTGTGGCGTTGCTCAGTTTAACTTGTCTGGAGTTAAAGAACGACGCAGGAATTACACACTGAATGACTGGTGCTGGCGAGGAGCCAAAGAATGACTGCAGATTCTTACTTTACTTTGGGGGCTTGAATTAAATCTTCAGTTCTGCTGCTGTAATTTGTTTTACAATCAAGATTTTTTTCCTTATATTAATATACAGTTTGTGTTAAATGACTGTTTTACTTGGTACTTTGCTTTTCTCTTACTATTGTATGTCAGAAGTCCAACATTTTTTGTCGTCTTCATTTGAAGCAGTATTTACAGTTAACCGCTAATTATCTACAAGCTGTAAGCAGAGATATTTGGGAGCACTTAAAGATGAGGAGAGAATTTTGGAAAAATTACTGTAAGATGTTTTTTTTTTGTTTTTTTTTCAGGATTTTCTGTCTTGTTCATCATCTCTCTGTCTTTCAGATTCATCTTTTGACCCATGTGGGGTTCCTGAACCCCATTTGTAATATAGATGCTTTATAGGTTTCTTTTTAGTTGATGTTTTCAATCAAATCAATGACTGAAATTGATCATTTTCATATCAAAACTGAAGTAGTGTGCATTTAGCTTTTATTGTGTTTAAAATTTTTCTAATGGTACATTTTACAAAGATATTAAAAAAAAGAAAATAAATCATCATAAATCACGTGTTTCAATTATTACAACCATATTAAAGATTAAAAGGTTAGTTAAACAATGATTTAACTGTAATTCTAGAAAACAAGGCATCATCTTAAGTTTTATAAAACGTCACTATTTCTCTTCTTCACTGAACTTTAAGGAACCATGGTTACTTGTTCAGTTGTTAAAGATTTTGAAGGAGTCGAGATATTTCCCATCGACTTGGCTCTGCAGCTCTTCCGGGATGCAGTGAGAGAATTTGTAATTGTCTTTAATCCACCTTCCTCCTTCGGTGTTCTCGATGGCCACAGCTGCCACACCTGCAGCGAACACAGCGACAGATTCCCACTGAAATGCTCTGCTTCGTCACAGTTACGTTCTAATAGTGTTGCCGTGTTTACTGACCTACGACTGTGGCTCCCAGCTGCTCCACCAGCTGGATGGCAGCTTTCATGGTGCCTCCAGTTTCTACCCACTGGTCCACTAGCAACACATGCATACCTGCAGCAGGACACACGTGTTGACTACTGACATCCAGTACAGTCTTTTATTCATTTGTGTTCACATTATTTCACAAAAGCAGATGAAAAAAAAATGAACAGAATTTTAAACTTTGTGCTCTCTGTCTCTGTTGTACAGTTACAAGGAGTCACACAAAACAGTGTTGATGATATTTTACATTAAGTATTTTCAATGTTGGTTGTCAAGTCTGACTAAAAGGAAACACAGAAATTAGCCATCTGGAGCAGACACTTTGCGAGCTGCATTAGGGATCTTCATCCAGGTCCACTACAACCTGCAAAATCATGCATCTGTGTGCATGTAGCTGCTGGAGAGAAACTAGCAAACAAGATGAAATAGTTGTTGTCCTTATGTGTGGTCCTTGGTTTACTGTTGTCTTATGCATTATTGGATTCTACCTGCTACCCTTTGGTCTCTCTTCTTAACCCTCACACACACTGGTCTGCCCTCCCTGAGCCTGGTTCTGCCGGAGGTTACAATATAATATAATATAATATAATACTTTAAGGTCTTGACTTTACTATGCAAAGTTGCTTATGTTGCAAATTGGCACTTTATAAATACTGCATTGCACTTAATTTTTAAAAACAGGTTTTAATAAAACTGGTGACCTGTCCAGGGTGTCCCCTCCCTTCGCCCTAAGTCAGCTGGGATAGACTCCAGCCCCCCGCGACCCTAGTGAGGATTAAGCGGTGTATAGATAATGGATGGATGGATGGTTTTTATGAAACCCGCAGGTAGCTTGCACTTGTTGCCGTTTTGGTTTGTCTCGGATGTAATTTGCTTCAACAGACACCAGGTGGCGCTGTGTTACAACCAGAAATGGACATGAAGTTGAGGAAATTTGTACTTTGTTCAGGGTTGGATCTCTTTGGCATAAAGTTCATTAATAATATATATACTATAATATTATATTACATTATACCAACACAATATTTACATTTTTATATAGATTCAAACTTTTTCAGCTGATTAAACTCAGACTACAGAGTTTGAGTTCAGAGTTTTGATGTATTTTATTTCAATGGAAATGATCCAATTAAAAGCCTCAATATTTTCAAAAACTACAAGTAAAGTCCGTCTGGAAATCAAATGCAATTTTCTTTGTCTTTTGAGCCTGACGACCCACAGCTGTCTAAACATTCTTCCTCGCAAAGAACTTATATAACTTGGTTAAAATTAAAAAAAAAAAAAAAAAAGAAGAAGATTGACCTGGTTTTAGTACATCCAGTCTTACTTCCATCGTCTTATCTCGGCCCGTGTAGTCGGTGTAGTTTTGGGTTTGGGTCGCGACACACAGGTGACCCGCTTTGCGAATAGCCAGGAAACCTTTTCCAAGCATGGTGGCAACGGACGCGCCTGAAAAACACAATCCAAAAAATTCACGTGAAAACATTGTCATGCCACGTGTGAGAGCACATCAGGGGGGTCAAAATATCTAAATTTAGTATCTTTGCCTGAGGGATCAGGTTTCCTGACCCACGTACAGGCATTGAAACAACCTCTGAAAATAAATGAGTTAAAAGTGTGAAAGCTCTCAGCTCTGGGTTTATTTTCCCTCTCAAGATGAACTGGTTTGTTTTCTTACCAAGAATGAATCCCATTGCATCTATCCCAGCAACCAGGTCAATGGTGTCACTGTGAAACGGACCGAGGAGGTCTTTGACGCAGTCTGCAAGAGCCTGGATCGAGTGCCAACAGGGTGAATGCACAAAACGCAAAGTGTGTACATGACAACAAAACACACCACATGTAAAAGTGTGCAGTTATCAATCAGGTTTATACTGTTCAGTGAGAAGGAAGACAGCAGAAACAGTATCAAGAGCCTGCTGGAAATCATTCCTTTGCCTCTCATCAAACCTGGGAGCTGCAGTAGAGCCTGGACGGGTCCAACCAGGCGAAAGCTGGTCCTTTTATGTTGGGGGCCATCAGAGAAAGGTACCATCCTTTACGCCTGTCTTCAGGAAGGGTCGATACGTCCATTTGAAGAACAACACTTGTCTGTGCTGTCGAGGGGCGAGCTGGGCTGTGAATGAGAGAATCGCCCCTCTCAGGTTCCAGCGGGTTGAATGGTGGGTGGGAGGGGGCTGTTAATAACCCTGAACCTAACTGCACATTCTCCCTGCACTTGTTGCAGGATTCCTCATTCAAAATCAAGTATCAGCCTCATCGAGCTACTGCTTAGATAATACATTTGGTACCAAGAAAATTGCTGTTTTGTTGCATCCAGCACCTACATGCTTTATGTTTGTGTTTATAGGTTTGGGGCCAAAAAAACCCAACTTTTAGCTCATTTAAATGCTGCACACTTAACATCACTTCCGTATATTTTGCAAGGCAGGACAAAGTGCTTTAACTCATTTGATGTATTGCAGCAACACTCTTAAAATGAACTTCAACAAAGTATAAAGAAATAGCATGCAGAGACTGAACCTTCAGGAGGAGACTGTCACAGACATTATTGCTGCATGATAGTACAGGTCAAACAGCAGATCTATTGAAAGGAATGCAGTTATTTTCATTTTAAAGATAAAACAGACATAATATGTGAAAGACGACTTTACTTGTTGAAGTTCCAGCTTTCTTAATGTTGCTTTTTATACCGTGGCTACATTAAATCTAATAAACTACTGACAACAAGAGCAAAACACTTGCCTGCACATTAAATATAAAGAACTTGTAGTTTTTTTCATATCTGTCTTATAATTTCCACAGAACTCTGACCTGCGGCCATATGATCAACGCTAATAGTAACATTAGCCACACTAGCAGCAGCATACAATATTCCTATTTTTGTGGTGACAATACCATCAATGACAAAAGTAATCCACTGGGTCTTCAGTTCTTCAGATGATGGCAGTGCATGAAGAGTCTTGTGTTCACTCTTGCAGCCAACAGCAGAACATTGGATTTGCTTTGCTTGTAGCTGAGACATTTTAGAGCAGGGGTGTCCAATCCTGGTCCTCGAGGGCCGCAATCCTGCATGTTTTAGATGTTTCCCTCTTCCAACACACCTGATTCAAATGATCAGGATCATTATCAGGTTTCTGTGGAGCTTGATAATGAGCTGATCATTTGAATCTAAAACATGCAGGATTGTGGCCCTCGAGGACCAGGATTGGACACCCCTGTTTTAGAGCTAGGAGAAGCAGCTCTAGAAAGTACATAAACCTGGTCTGGACTGTGCACTTTCTGAATATTTCACCTGGAAGCAGCAGGCAGTGAAGAGGCAGGCTTGTACAAAGTCTGAGACTATTGGTTCCTCAGTTGAAACGAAGCATCCATCCATCCATTACTTATATGCTTAATCCTCACTACGGTCATAGAGGGGCTGGAACAGGGGTGTCCAATCCTGGTCCTCAAGGGCCGCAGTCCTGCAAGTTTTAGATGTTTCTCTCTTCCAACACACCTGATTCAAATGATCAGGATCGTTATCAGGTTTCTGTGGAGCTTGATAATGAGCTGATCATTTGAATCAGGTGTGTTGGAAGAGGGAAACATCTAAAACATGCAGGATTGCGGCCCTCGAGGACCAGAGTTCAGCATCCCTGGGCTGGAGCCTATCCCAGCTGACTTAGGGCGAAGGCAGGGAACACCAGTCGCCAGTCTATTGCAGGGAGACAGACACATTCACACCTACGGACAATTTTGGAATCACCAATTAACCTCAAAATGTTTTTGGACTGTGTGGGAGCCGGAGAACCCAGAGAGAACCCATGCTGCATGGGGAGAACATGCAAACTCCACACACGGGTGTCCTCACCTTGCAGCCCTTGAAACGAAGCAGCTGAGTTCTTACTGGTTTGTAGAGCTGGAAGGATATCTAATGCTGAAGGGTCTTGAGGAACGGCAACAATAAATGTTTTCATATCTTAGCAGCTTTTACTTTATGCCTCCAAGTTTACAACAACTACATAACACAATAAAAAACCATTTTAACCATATGGGCCCTTTGATATCTGATTGATGGTCATTTTTACACACTGCTGACAAATCAGTGTATCTGAATTTCTCAACAAAGATTTAAGATGTATTATTTCTGTTATAAGTTCAGATGGAGCACCTAACGCTGCAGTTACTGGATGATAATTGAGTAACGACTCTGGGCTGAACGAAGTATGACTAAAGATCCTATAAAAATGTTAATCCATCTCTCATGCCTGCCTCAGGCTGTTATCATAAATGCTGCTCGGAGCTGCTGTCACCAGAGGGTCGGTGTCTGAATAAGCTCAGGTTGGGATCACATTCACTGCAGGAGAAACACGACTCTCCATCACAGCACATTTCCCAGTAGTCCGACTGGAACGGTTGTGAAATAAACTGATATCTGGAATTTCATCCCAGTTTTGAGCAACAGAGTTCAAGCTGAGCTCCAGACTGAGTGTTCAACTTTGTGCCAACAGTAACTCGACTTTCCCACAGTTTTATGTGCATCTTGAACCAAATGACTTTCTGGTTGCTCTGAAATGCCCCCATGCTTTCATGCATGATTAGAATATTTACAAAGCATCAAATGTGAGCAGATACCAGCATGTCTGACTGGTAATGCAGAATCAGCTTTTAAAAGTCAGAAACTCTTTGAGAGACATGCTTGAAAACAAAAAAAAATCTATAAATAATGACTGATCTCTGAAGAGATGTTGGCTCTTATCTTTGCAGGAATCATGTTGCTCTCTGCAGGTATCCCCCAGCTCCTCCAGGGGGCGCTGTTCTGCAGCTGACCAGTCTGTGGGTGAGAAGAAATCAAAGGAGTCTTACTCAGCAGGAATCAATACAACACCAGTGTCAGCTTTCTGCTCCACCGTGTGGTGTTAGTTGACTCCACATGGACACAAAGTGAACAGCAGGATTATTAGTCTCTCTGTCTCTCTCTCTCTCTCTCTCTCTCTTTTTTTTATATCCCAAATCCCTCCTACAGTGACCAATTCAATTCATGAGAACCTTCTTTTTCTTTTTTTTTTTCCTTCCTCAAGAATTGGTCGAATGTTGCCTCTGGTGATTTTACATCATTTCTCTCCGCCTTCCAGCAATCCGATTTCAGTGCCTTGAGTAGGCTGGATCTCCGCCTCTGGTTCTCAGAGTAAGACCAGCCATGTGACAAAACACTGGGCTGATTAGAAACCCAAGCTGACAAGAGGGTTTTCTTTTTCTTCGAGGAAAAGTCACAGATAGAGGTCTTTGAGGTGGGCATCGATCTTAAACAGGGGTATTTAGTGAGAAACTGTCAAAATGAGTCACATATTTGACGCAGCTCTACACTGATTTCTTGAAACAAAGCAGCTGCTGATGTATTAAGGATTAAATACATACTATTCCCAACATGAATAGGCTTATGGACGTCATGTAAACAACAAAATTCATGAGCAAAACAAGTAAAATTGCGAGAACTCTGAGAAAAATACTTGATAGTCTCTCTTTTTCAAACTTAAACTCATCAAACATCGCAGTCATTCATTGTGCGTAAACCTGAATAGTTCAGGGTTTCACCAGGAAACCTAAAAGGTAAATCAGTACAGAGTGCACAAAGAAAATATGGCTGTCTTTGTCATTTTACAATCTGTTAAGTGTCTAGAAAGCGTAAATTATTTGCTCTGTGTGGTTTCCTATTGTCTATTTGCTCTATGTTTTAGGGGAAAATCAGTTCACGATTAACTACTTTATCACATTTAACATGATGAAATCTGTTGTACTTGAATACTACACAACAAAAAGAGGTAAAAACCAACAGCTACATCTACTAAAAGCAACTTGAAGCATTCATTTTGGAGTCATTTATCTCACAGGTATCTCCTGCCAGCTGCTCTGGATACCTGGAAGGCAAACAGTCAGCTGATCCCTCCATTATTTTAATGAGTTTTGTCTGAATCAGAGTCTGAGGCCCTTCAGTCAGTCAGTGCGGTTTGCGTGCGACAGCGCCAACCTTTCTCCACATTCCTCAATGAAAGAGTTTTGTCCCTACATTGTGATTTAGGTCATCAGCAATTCAGTGGCTGTTTTGTGGCATTTGAAAGATGTCCAATCTCCTGGGTTGGCACAATCACCCCATGCTTGTTACCATGGGAAGCGGGGGCACGCTAGATCCTCCTCCATGCGTGTTCCCAAAGTAAATCTCCACTTTCTGGGGGGTGAGCTGATGGTGGGGGAGGTAACTCGCGGTCATCTCTCTTTGCATTGGAAGATGCTGCAGGTTGAAGCTCTGCACATCCCTCAGATTAACCCTCTGCGCTCCTTCCGCAGGTTTCCGCACCTCAGTGAGATAATCAAGTGTCGCTGATATCTGCGCACAAAAGATAAAGATACGCTGTCCAGGCAAAAGAGGTTAATCCTGCTGACTCCTCCCAGCGTTGCCATTCATCGTATTAATAATCGCACCACTTGCGCTTCGCCTTAAAAGTGGGAGGGCTGCTCGAGCGCGCCGGAAAACCGCGAGGAGCTGTCTCCGTTACGCGTGGTGCTGAAAGTGCCACTCGCCGCATCATGTGGTCGGTCTTCTTTGTCTTTCTGTCTTATCTGGACAGAAACGTCGTAAAGGGCGACTTCCTGAGCCGCGCTCTGGACGCGGAGAAGGAGAGCAAAGAGACGTTCTCCATGCTGAATGGCACCGTGTGCGCAAAAATGTCCATCGTGGGGGAGAATTTCCTCTACCAGGTGTCGGACGGAGCCGAGGTGGTGCGCTCCGTGGTCACTCCCGCCGGGAAGCTCGTCAACTGCTCCGTCATCGTGAACCAGATGCAGGTGAAGTCGTTCGTGCAGGAGTGCAGGTTGGGGCTGCAGGAGCAGAGAGTCGGGCGGCAGCTGGAGACGCGTTTTGCGCGCATGGATGAAGCCAAGCTGATGTGCCGGGAGCTCAGAGAGCGCAGCGGCGCAGCAGAGAAGGAGCAGGTCTTAAAAAGATCCAAGAGGGGCTTCACTTATCCCGGGACTCTGTGGTGTGGAGCCGGCAACATGGCAGATAACTATAACCAGCTGGGTAGGTTGAAAATGAATCGGTTATTTGTGCGTTTTCTGCGTGTGTGCCAGGTTTAATAACAGTGAGCTGCTGTTTGCAGGAGACTTTGCGGACACTGACAGCTGCTGCCGCACACACGACCACTGCCCTCATGTCATCCACGCCTTCTCCTCCAAGTACGGCCACACCAACTTCAAGTGGCACTCCATCTGCCACTGTGACTGTGATAATACGTGAGTACTTCATCATGCTGAAGCATTGTCAGGTTAAGTCTCGTGTAAATGAAGAACAAATGGGTTTCGTTTGCATGTCTCAGATTACCATTCACTGAAGGATTGTTAAGTTTGTATGAGAGAGATAAAAAGGCAGCTGCGTTTTGATGTGTACTAAATATAATGGGAGGTGAATGGAGAAATAAAGTGTAGAGTGTAACAAACATGATGAGAAACTACATAAAAAAGATGACACTGTAGATTAGCCCTCTAAAGAGGCAACACAATCAATAAAAAGATATGTTAGATTGTGCAACAGAATAGAAATATGTTGAATTCATAGACTTTAAGTTGATAATCAGACATTTGGTCATTCTCTCTACAAATTGTGTAAATAAGGTATCCTGCCAAAATTCAGAAATTGGAAGTCATTTTTACAGATGTGAAAGGTTATTGGGAAAATGTTCTGACCAGTTCACAATTATGTTTTCCCCCAATAAAGAAGCAGGCACATCAAAAGCTCTTCATTAAAGATCTTGCTGCAATATTAACTGTTCGAATGTGCAGTTTCTCCTCAGAAATAAAGACAGGAGTGTATTTTAAATTGTGCCTTTCAGATCTGTCACCTAAAATCAGTGTTTCTTGATAAATTCTGGTAAATACCTTACAAATATCTATATATGCCAACAGTTTGTGTCCATGTTTTTGTCATTCAAATTCAGCAGCTGCACCTTTGATTTGTTTTCTTGCAAATCAAGCTGTGTCTCATTTTGCATTTGACTGATTCCTTTGTTCTCCCTGCAGGTTAAAAGCTTGTCTGAGGAAAGTCAATGACACGTCCTCCAGGGTTGTTGGTCAGGCGTTTTTCAATGTCATCGGCGTTCCCTGCTTTGAGTTCGTCTACGAGGAGCAGTGTGCAGAACGCCACTGGTATGGCATGTAAGTATCCGTGTGAACGTTTAAGCAGCTTTCCAACATGCTGAGCTGTGTTGGTTTCTGAATTCACCACCTCGACTCTGTTCTCTCTCTTCCAGGTGCAAACGATACGAGAAGCTCCCCATTGCTGTGCTGAAAGACTCAGTGCCGTATGACTTTGGAGGCATTGACGTCATCGATGAGCTGACCTTGGCTCCTCCCAGAGCCAGAGATTCCAAGAAAAGCAACAAAGAGGAGAAACCGGAGAGTGCAACTCAGTCGACGATATCCGGCCCCGAAGAGCCTTCGCTGAGGAACGTCGTCACCGCCGCCGAGGACTTCATCAAGGTGCTCGCCACCGTCTCCACGTCTCAAAGCTCCACCGCCGAATCTGAAAGAGGCGAGGCGCAAAGCTCCGAGAAGAAGAAGAGGAAAAAGAAGAAGAAAATCACCAAGAAGCGAAAAGGAAAAGGAAAGGGGAAGAAGAGAAAGCAGAAAGCAGAGGCAGGTGTTAAAATAGAGGAAGGAGCTGCGGTTTCACCTTCTGGCAGCAGATCAGAAGAAGTCAAGGCTTTAGGTAACTTCATCAGCGAGTCACACAGACACGACCAGTCAAGCAGAAACACCAACAGAGTCGGTGATGGCGAATTTGAGCTCGTAGGAAAAGATGAGCCCTCCAACGAAGTCATGAAAGATGAACCAGCTATGGAGAAGGAGGTGGTTTCCATTACACCACCTTCAACCGTCCAGAAGAGGCCAGCAGAGTCAGACGCTGCTGTGCTGTCTAAAGAAATCACTCCCTCAACAAGCACAGCGACTCCACATGAAGCAAAACCCAGAGGGCAACACAAGGGGAAGAGAAGGAAGAACAAGAAAACTCCTCTTCCCTCTTCTGAAGAGCTTCCAGCGAACACGATTGACAACATAAGTGCCGTCTCTATCTCCACCACCATTACCATAACCCCAACGGCACAGCCGGAGCAACAAAGCTTCGGGAGCGACACTCTAAAGCGACCTGTTGTCAGCGTTGCCAGCGCCCCCATTGTAATCTCCAAAGTCAAAAGAAACAGGTCAAAGGAGAGAGAGGACAGAGAGGGGAGGAAGAAAAGGAGGAAAGGCAGCTCGGCTTCTCCCATTATGCCTGTTGTCCTGCAAAATTCCTCCGTGGACAATCTGAAAGTGATCCCTGGCACCGCCGCTCCCACCATCCCGCCGATCCCCACCGCCGAGCGCCAGGTTTCACGCAGGCTGGACGTTTACGGAGCGAAGATCCAAGCTAGGCCTCTGAACTCTGCTTTAAGTGCTTTGAAAAGACAAAGGTCGAAAGACAGAGGACTGAGAAACAGGAGGAGGAAAACCGTTGTGCCTCCTCCGAGTGAAAACCCACTTTTTTCTTACGCCAGCTCTGAAAATGTGCTCCCTGTTCTCACGGCTCCAGAAACTCGTGTCGCACTGAACGGCCCCGCGAGCACTGCTGCAACGGTAGAACCTCACGGTGAATGGAGGCTTTTCACAACGGCCGCCCCGACTATCAGCACAAAACGCCACCGGCAGGCGGCCAGACGGCACAGAAAGCCAAGAAAGGAAGCCGCTGCTCTCAGCAATGCAGTTTCCATCCCTAAACAAACTGAATCAGTGACATTTACAACCACGCCATTCAACGCTGCCTCTACTAAAGAGCTCAGATCTGAAAAGCCCTGCGTGACCACCTCGGCAGCGCCCGCCATGAGTCCACTTCAGCTATCTATTGAGAAAGCAAAAGCGCAATTCTCCAGGAAGAAGAGAAGGAAAGCACGGCTGACCAGCAGACAACAATGAGCCATGTGGTGCAGGCGTGGCAGCAAAAGCAAAAAAAAAAAAACACAACCTAAGTTGACTAGACTGCTTCGTGGTGATCAGATAAAAGTGCTTTATACGATTACATTAAAATATTTACAGCATAATCTTCTCTGGTTCTGCATTTAAGTTACGGAAATTATTTGGTTGTCATGTGAGAATCATGTTTTGTATTACTTTATTGTGCATGTCAATAATAAAATTTGGGAATGATTCCGAATGTATGTCACAGTGCCTCAGTTTGTATGTTTTGATAAATTAAACTATCATTAATTTTCTATAAAAGAATAGCTTTACATTTTTTGGGGGGGAAAGGGCTTATTTGTTTTACTGCTTGGAGTTAACGAGAAGATTGATACCCTTGTGCTAAAAGCGGAGCTACAATTTGCTGCTTTTAGCTCAAAACTGAAATAAACAGTATCGTTTCTTATATTTTGGGTTTTTGCCCAAATTAAGCAAATTTGCTGAAATTTGACATGCTAATTTTTGAGAGTCAGTGGTGCTGCTAGGAGATTTTTATTAGCATTGACAGCCTTTAATTTAATGAGTCTTCAATAAGCTATGCTAAGCTAAGCTAAGCTAACTAGTTGCTAGTGGTGGCATCATATTTAGCATACAGAGTGCTAACAATATTCTTGAGGAGAAAGTAAAAGTGTATGTCCCACATTATTAAACTATTCCTTCAAAATTTGTAGATAAATAGAGATAAAAAATGACAATGTTATGAGAGGAGAAAGAGTGCTAATAAAGAAGACTGTTCTTTAACTAATTGCCTCATCCTGTAGCTATTTAGCTAGCCAGTTAGTTAGCTATGAATTGGTGAGATTTAATTTGTTTCCTTCAATCTTTGTAGATATTCACAGTTATATATTTACTATAAACTAATAATAATAAATACATTTAGAGGTGCTGCTAGCAGAGTTTTCTTACCTTTGGACAGCACCAGGTCAGCTGTTTACCTGTCTTCACCAAAGCTACACTAATTAGCTGCTACAGTTAGCTTCATATCTAGTGTGGTAGCAATTACCTCAAATTACGCTTGTTGAGAAAGTGAATATGTATGTCCCATATTGTCAAACTATATTCACAAATTTTAGATATGTGAAACAATCCAAAATAATATACATTTTCAAAAACATAAATATCACTAGAAGATGGCTAACTAAGAAGCTAGCTCTCTAGCTAACTAGATAACTGTTGGCTAGCTTGCTAGTTAGCAATTGAAATCTGACGTGTTGATGAGTGAGATTTAGAGGTGCTGCTAGAAGGATTTTGTTGGAAAGCTGTTATCTAACTAGCTGTTAGTGGTAGCTTCATCTTTAGCACAAGTAAAGTGTTCATGAGCACAGCAAAATACCTGCCTGAGAAGCTAGCTCTTCAGGATTACTAGTAGTATAACTGTAGCATGTTAATTAATCAGATTTAGAGGTGCTGCTAGCAGGAGGTCTTTAAAAAGCTATGTTAAGCTACTTGGCTGCTAGTAGTAGCTTTATTTTTAGTAAATGGAAAGTGATAGCAATCTTCTCGTGTAACTCTTGGCGAGAAAGTGAATTTGCATATCTCACAATGTCAAACTATTCCTTCAAAGGTTTGTATATATGTGAAATAATATGAATTCAGTTAAGATATCGCAGCATCATGACAAGGGAAAGAGTGTTTGCCAGCAAGCACATTGCAGGTCTCTCACTGGGTAGCTTGTAGCTGGCAAATAAAAGTGTAAATAATGCACATGATCTCAGCTGGAAATATTTAATCAAAAGTCGGAAGCTAGAATTAGAAAACGCAGCAGCTTCGTGCTAACCTGCTTAACCGGATTTTGCGTTTTTGTGACCGTTCTTTCCATACTGCAGGCACAGGAAGCGTGCCAGGAAAACGCTGAGTTTATGCACTGTGCTCTTTTGTTCGATGGGACCGAGGACTTTGGTTTACGGCCGCCTCCCCTGTGTGTGTGGTTTAAGGCAGGGTCACATTCCCCACACCGATTAGGTGCTCATTACTTTCACCTCTTACCGACGAGGTTTGTAACACCCAGCGCAGAGGCTGAAATCCTCCGGGTCAGCTGACTCTCACAAGCTTGCATTAGAGGAATTTATCTAGATGGGTCTGAAAGTGCAGTGTGTCTAATTTAGACCTCCGTCGCATGTGACACATATAAAATGCACTTTGGGAAGATTTTCAGAAACGCGACACCGCGTCAGTAAATCTTGCAAACAGCGGGAGCGACGTCAGAATGCAGACTTTCGTGCCACAGCTCAAGTTCCCAGATATTTTTTTGGAAGACTCCCAAATATTCAAAGGAGCTTGGCATTCATGCGTGATCATTAACCGAAATGGCAGAGCGGCTAACGCAGTCGGATGTGTGATAAAGCCATTTCTCACAGCGAGAGAAGAAAGAGTGGCGGGAATTTTCCATTTCACGTTTATGACTGTTGGAAATGCATTTTGGCTTTACATTCTTGTACACAACATCTGCAAACATAGAAAACTGTTGGTTGTGATGCAGAAAATACTCTCATTTAAACCACAATTTTTACAAATAAACAATTTTAAATAAGACATTACAAGTCTAATATAAACTATACGAGGATAAAAACAATTCTACCCACAATTTATTTTTTACAAAGTTGTTCTTTTGCTGATGTCTAAGAGCTTTTTCGGTAAGCCGATGCTTTGTATTCACTTTGATTGAACTCATGTGGGGTCGTGAGATAACTTTAAAGGGTCGTGAGACAATTAAACAGGATCAGAAAGAAGAAAGGAACCGTTTTCGCTGCACAAACTATCTTTGTTTGCAGATGTTCTTCCTCTCTCGTGCATTACTGGATAATAGACCTCTAAATGTAACTCAGATAAGACAGTCTGGGAAGGAATAGACACATAAAAGCAGCCTATAACTTGGGATCGCATGTTATATATCCAAAGGTGTGTGGACGCACACTTTCATGACAAAGTATCTGTCTGTTCAGCTGCTAAATGCTACACTGTTCCACTGGCTAGTTGCAAACGGTGTCCATCTGTGCGCCAAAGTTTTTCCCACAAAACAGCTGAGCAGAGTGGCGAGAGTGAAATTTCCAACAGCTAAACAATGAGCTGAAACTCACTATAAAGCTCCTGTTGTTCCTCGTAAAGTCATAAAAAAAAAAAAAACTAAAAATTTCAAAAATGAATTCATTGAGCTCAACGGCATTTCCTGAACCTATATGTGCAGCTGGCGCCTCGTCCCCAGTGCACTGGCTGGATGCCCACTGTGCAGGGGTCGCGTTAGGGTTCTGACCTCGGCCTGCTACTGCGGTGGCGGCTTTGAACATCTGAGAGGACGAGGCCTGCTCTGCTCAGGCAGAAACACACAAAGGAATACACAATCTGTGTACAGGGCAGAATGTAGTAATGAGCGGACATCACGCTCTGTGACGTCCTATTAGGTGAAGAATCCAATAATCCATTATGTTCACCAACACAGTGGAGGATTTATTGATTGGAAGAAACTGTGACCTGTAGTGGTTAAATTGACTGATGGTAGAGGAAGTGCATGCTCTGCTTAAAGCAACCCGCTACTGAAATAAGAGACCAGATGGCTCTGAAAAACACACTGCTTGTGTTTCTTTGTGGACCTTCTGCATTGTTTTGTGGTTATTTTGCATCCGTTTGTGGTCATTGTCAGTGTCTCTATGGTCACTTTGCTTCTCTTCATGGTCTTCTTGTGCTGTTTTGAGGACATCTATTTTGTTTTGCGGCCATTTTCTTGTCTCTTTGTGTTCGTGTTGCATATCTTTGTGATCATTTTGCATCCATTTGCGGCCATATTGCATTGTTTTGTAGCTATTATGAATCTGTTTATGTTAATGTAGGGTCTCTCTGTGATCATTTGTGCTCATTTGTAGACATTCTGCAGTCAATTTCTTACTAAAATGTTTTGTTTTGCAGTCATTTTCTGGTCTCTTCGGGATCCTTTCGCATTTCTTTGCAATCATATTGTGTTTTGTGGTAATTCGCCACCTCTTTCTGGTAATTTTCCATCCATACGTAGCCAGTTGTGTTGTTCTGAGGTCATTTTGCATCTATTTATGCTAATTTTGTATTGTTTTGTGATAAATTTCACATTAATTTGTGGTCATTTCATGTATTGCTGTGGTTATTTTGCATCTCTGCGGTCCGTTGTGTACATGTGTGGACATTCTATATTGTTTCTTTTGTTCAGTTTGCATCTCTTTGCAGTTTTCATCTCATTGTGATCATTTGTGTTGTTTTGTTATCATTTTGCATCTTTTTGTGGTTATTTTGGGTCTCTTTGTGAGGGTTTGTGTCCATTTATGGTCATTTAGTGTCTTTGTTGTCGTTCTGGGTCTATACATGTGATCATTTTGTGTTGATTTTTTGGTAATTTTGGATGTCCTTGTAGTTATTTTGCATCTCTTTGTGGTCATTTTGTGTCCCTTTGTGGTGGTTTTGTGTCTCTCTCTATGTACTTCACAAATACTCACTGAGGAAGCAGAAGAACATGGCCAAGACTGCCCCCATTTCTCTGACTCACATTCTGTGTTTGGGTGTGAGGAGCTGCAGCTTGGTGCTGGAGGAGATTCTTTGTGTCCGGTGCGTATCGCTGAAAAACGCTGAGTCAGGGGCTTTGCCAACATTTGTGCATCTTACAAATGTAGGTTGTGCGTGAACGGATGCTCATTACCATGGGAGAGACGTTAGATTGCGATTGGCAGTCCCCAGCTAACCCCGGCTGTCCTTTGGACTGGAAATTTTCCTGGCAGCTCGAAAGTAGATTTCTCTTTCATTAGAACCTCTGAAGTTCGTTTGTTCACTAAAACAGACTCTGATGGTTTTACAGGGACAGTATGTTTGGGTTAAACACAAGATCTCTGCAGCCTTTACACTCACCATGACAGGCAGTGCACAATATTTGACATATCATCTATGAATTAGCTTTTTTAACAACCCTACAAAATCTCCATATTGTCAGTATATGTATATTATTCGCTTCCTGCTGACTGAGGTGAGTCTGCAGACATGCACAGTTTATACCATGTTCATTTGGTGTGTTAGCATGCTAGCATTTGCTAATTAGCACTAAATACAAAATCAAAATGGGGCTGATGGGAATTGTGTAATTAGTTTGTCAGGTATTTAGTTATAAATCAAAGTATGATGGTGCAACCTTTTAGAAAGTTTAAGGATAATTCTGGTTTATTTAAACCTGGCTTATTTCTCATTGTTGTGATTTGTTGTCCTGTTTGCTACAACCTCTCAAGCATAAACACATTTAACAGCTCATTTCTGTCTCGACTTTTTAGCAGACTTAGAAGAAAACATGATTCATGTAAATGTTCACATACATGTAAACGGCTTCCTGTTTCCTCAGTGCAGAATTTTTTTAGGCAATAAACATTTCTAATCATTACAATGCAAATTAAGCTGTCTGTCATGTTTCTGTGGCGTCTCTCCACCTCCGTCTTACAGACAAAGTTATAAAACTTCCTTCTCGTTAAAAGACTTCTGACTTTCTGAAGGTCAAGTGATAAACTTTAGTCTCATGTCTATGCAGCATCAAACCAGGTAACAAGAGCAAAATTAATATGAAAAGCCAAATGAAGAAACCCCGGGATTTCAAAAGAAAATTGTCAACATGAACAATGTTAAATGTTGTGAGTGCAAACAAAGGACATGACAATAACACGATCAAAGCCCCATTATCTGACAATAACTGAATAAAATAAAGCTGTTATGACTCAGATGTGCTCCTTTCTTTCTCACAGTATTTAACACTGCTTTTACTCATGTACGTACCTTGATCAATGCCATGTGAATAAACAGAATTTATGTCCACATTTAAGCAACAATTCCAAGTTGTCCTGTATTATTTTCTGGAAACTGTAGTGTTGTGACCTCTAGTGGGCAAAACTTAATAATGTCTGTAGAGTGACATTTTTTAATAACTAGTTTTTAAATAGTTTTGTTCACTTACAACTCAGCAATATGTGTCAAAACTTCAAGTGTTTGGGTGCAACTAAAGATTTTGTGTGTAAGATATTTCCAAAAAACTCCTAAAAAGAGGTTCCACACTTAGGTTCTCGTACAGTGGAAAGTACTGTGTTCAAAACAGGGTGTCCGGTCGAGAACAATGACTACAGGCTGGTGGACCCTCACTTCACTTGTCGTGAAGCCACTGGAGAAGCTGGTTCTTCGCCACCTCACATTGCACATTCACCTGACCCCCTGCAGCTCGCGTACCAGGAGAATGTCGGAGTGGATGAAGCAGTTCTCTACATGCTCCACCGGGTTTATTCTCACTTGAATGAACTGGGGGAATATGTGAGGATCATGTTCTTTGACTCCTCAAGCACATTTAGCACTTTTCAACCCTTAATTCTTTAAAACAAGCTCTAAGCAAAGGGGGTTGATTTCTGCCTCACCATCTATCTTACAGGTCGAACACAGTTCATCAGGCTGGGAAACTGTGGGATCCAGAACAGTGGTGAGCAAATACAGATTGGAGTCCTGCCACATTCAGGAATACTCTGGTGATACAGCTGTTGTGGTGTGTATGAAGAATATGCAGGAAGGTGAATACAAGAACCTGATGAAGGCCTTCACTGACTGAATCACTAAAAACAGCCTTCTGCACTTCTTCTCTCCAAGACCAAGGAGAAGGTGATGGACTTTTGCAGGTCTAAGTCCCTGCTACAGCCTGTCAATGTCAAAGGGGAGGACGCTGAAGTGGTGCAACCCTCTAAATACTCACTGAGGACTGTGCTTGAGACACACACAGTCCAGTACAGTCCATCCTTAACAATGCCACTAACCTTCTTCACAGCATCCTGGCTGGAGCAGCTACAGTGAGCGGCTCATCTCACTACGCTGCAGGACTGAACGGTCTCTTTGTCCCCACAGCTATCAGGCACGATAACACTTTGGTCAAGAGCAGTGGCTCATGCCCTGGACTGTTGGCTGCCACACTCCAGTTACTCAACTGTGTAATAAAACCAAAAATTCTGGTCGTCCATGACCAAGCAAGTCTCTTCATGCTTATTCTTATAGTTGGCCCTGACCAGGGGTCAAGTATTGACTAATCGGTCCCATCTATGTGTCCGTGTGTCTGTGAACAGTCTCTACCTCGAGTGCTGAGGTTGAACAAGTTGATATTTTACAGTGAGCTAGGAATGGCTTCTCCTTGGAATGATTAGATTTTGGGGTCAATCGTGACAAAAATAGCTCCACTAGAGGTTAACGGTCGCTTTTTCAAAAATGTCATATCATGGCCGGCAGGGCAACTATATCCCTCTACTGAGGGCCCTCGAGTTAGCTCTGTTTTTACACTGTACTTAGACTTTTTAACTACTCTTTTCTCCTGTAAATACCAGTGAGTTTGCCCTCTTTTTTGTAAATATCAACAATTTCAGCCCCTAATTTCTTTTTGCATGCTTGAGGAAAAATTCACTCAAGGGAGACTCGGTTGGCTCACCTTGGCAGGGCATTAAAAACATGGGTGCTGTGAACACCCACTCCCACAACGCACAGGACCGTCCAGCTGGCAGGCAGCAGCCCAGCATCCCTCCCCAACAACCTCAACTCCTACTTCTCCAGATTTGAGACAGACAACGCCACTCAAAAAGATGTAATCATCTCCTCCCTCATGCCTGGAGGGGCAGAACTCAACTTCAACATGAAGGAGGTGGTGAGAGCCCTCAAGAGGACGAAGGAGGGCACAGCACCCAGTTCAGAACATCAGTGGTTGTGTCATGCCGTGCTGTGCAGAGCAGCTTGGAGGCGGGTTTCAGCTCCTGTTTCATAGATAAGATTCAAAGATTTACTGACAGCAGGATAGTTTCCCAGCTATGGAAACACTCCACAGTGGTCCCCATCCCAAAGAAGAACTCTGATCAGGCTTTGAACGACCTCAGGCCTATAGCTCTCACCTCTCCTGTTATGAAAGCTATTTAGAGAGTCACAGAGACACACATCACCAAGGTCATTAACCCATTGATGGACCCTCTCCAGTGCGAGCAGAGGGGTTGATGATGTCAAAATATGCATCACTGACCCTGTACGCAAGCATCTGGAACAACCCAACACCACAGACAGACTCCTGTGTGCAGACTTCTCCTCTGCATTCAAAACTCTCCACCAGCTTCCACCTGCAGAACCAGCTAATACCGTGATCATAGACTTCCTGACAAACAGGTCACAGAGAGTGCTGTACCAGTGATTTTGTGCCTTTGGTGTAAATTTGTTGTAAATATCAAACATTTTGGCACCTTATTTCTTCAACCAGCACAATTTGCACATTTATTACACGTCTATCTATCTGAAAACTGCTGAAATAAAGCTTTCACTTTAGTTCACACCTGGATTTTGTCCACCTTCCTGGCGCAGCCCACCACTTTCACACCACAACAGAACAGATCCCGACCGAGGCTCCGGTCACCAGAGCCACTCTGCGTGTCACAGCGGGACACCAGGAACCTGCAAAAGACCGAGAAGAGATGACGGAGAGTCCAACAGTCGTCGAGCACACTGGATGTTCTAATTTTTCCAGAGGCGCTCGTGGGTACTGAACGAGAAGCTTGAAGTTACTCTTAAGCAGTTTCTATAAATATACATGCATTCACACTTTGTGCAGAATCCAGCTTGTGACTTTGGTTTGTTGCCAATGAAACATGAAGCAAGAGAATCTATTTTTGATCAATTCCAC
>NW_007578925.1:197888-199162 GCF_000690725.1 Stegastes partitus
CAGTTTCTGACATGGTTTTATTTGCTTTCAACAGCTGGATTTAACTTAGTGTGAGAAACACATTAAAATAGATCAGACATCAACAGTTGCCTCCTGTAACT
This sequence comes from Stegastes partitus, assembly GCF_000690725.1. Taxonomy (NCBI): domain Eukaryota; kingdom Metazoa; phylum Chordata; class Actinopteri; family Pomacentridae; genus Stegastes; species Stegastes partitus. The sequence goes on from NW_007578925.1 coordinate 197,990, forward strand.
TCCACTTTTTTCCAGTTTGAAAGTTTTTCTCTCAGCTGCAGCTTGTCTCAGTTTGCACTTCTCTTCAAAGATAAACTCTGACTCTGAAAACTGCAAAAATAAAGCTTTCCCTTCAGATCAAACCTGGATTTTGTCCACGTTCCTGGCGCAGCCCACCACCTTCATCCCGTGGCGGACCAGCTCTTTGGCTACGGCCGCCCCGATCCCGACCGAGGCTCCGGTCACCAGAGCCACTCTGCCCCTCCAGCGCTGCATCACAGTGGAACACCAGGAACCTGCAAAAGACAGAGAAGAGATGACGGAGAGTACAACAGTCGCCGAGCAAACTGGATGTTCTAATTTTTCCAGAGGCACTGGTACTTATTGAAAGAAAGCTTGAAATTATACTCTTAAGCAGTTTCTATAAATATACATGCATTCAAACCTTTTGCAGAGTCCAGCTTCTCACTTTGGTTTGTTGCCAATAAAACATGAAGCAAGAGAATCTATTTTTGATCAATTCCACAACAACCGTGAGAATAAATGTACTTTTAAATATGAAATACTTGGACACAAAAACAGTATCTACTCATTTATTACTTTTAGACATATTTTCCTGAATAATTAACTCATATGGGGGTTTATTTTTGAAATGCAGACAGCCATGAATCCTCTCTGTAGACTGGATGTGGATCTTGGCCACATGTAACCCCATCCTCGGTCAGGATGGTCCTGTGTTCTTGGGAACTCTGCGATGTCCGCTCATTCTGTAACACGAGATGTTGTCCAGGTCTGTATTTACCAACATGTGCTGATGTGATCTCAGGGCACAGAGTTATAAAAATGACTGAAGTGTCTGTGGGCCAGAGTTACTGAATTAGGTCTAAAGTTGACAGAAAGGAGACAGCGAGAGGGAACGTTTAGTGTCTTGCCTTTCCCAGACGTGCACTCTGCAAAACTTACTATTTAAATGATCCTGAAGAAACGCTCTCTCATCTTGGCTGTACTACTGCACAGCAAAATGACAATAAACTTGATTTGATATGAAGATGTAACAGCACCTGCTATGTGGATGATGTGCCCATCATTGACATTTCTTTCTTTTATCGACTGATATTTCAACTCAATTCAATTCAAATAACTTTATTTATCACCTAGGGGCAAGATAGATAGATAGATAGATAGATAGATAGA
>NW_007578925.1:199908-203045 GCF_000690725.1 Stegastes partitus
TGCAGAAAAGAGAGGATAATAGTTCAGGATGTACAGTACAGTAGAATATAAGGCGTATTTTCAGTTGTTTCACACTTTTTTGTTAAGTATATAATTCCACATGTGTTAATTCATAGTTTTGATGCCTTCAGTGTGAGTCTACAATTTTCATAGTCATGAAAATAAAGAAAACTCTTCGAATGAGAAGGTGTGTCCAAACTTTTGGTCTGTACTGTATGTGTTTTATGATTAATAATAGTGGTGTTTTTGGTACTCGTGGAGCTGGTGACAGACAGAGGGAGACTTTAGAATCAGCTTATTTTGTTTCTTTAATTGCAGTTGGCTTACTGTGGCCCGGATGTGGCTCTTGGCTTCACGCAGCTCCTGCCTCAGGCCCTCGGTCAGGGCGGTCACTGCAAACTTGGTGGCGCTGTAGAAGTGTATATCCGCCATTGGAGTTGTGCGATGTCCACTCATGCTGCAACAGAAGAAGATGTATGGGCTGGTCAGCATTTACCAACATGTACTGAAATGATCTCAGGGCACAGAGCTGCTGGACAGTCTTCAGCTTTATTGCCGCTAGATCCGTCAGCTGCCTCCTCTCCACACTCACTGAGCTTGGCATCTCAGGATCTGCCCTCCACTGGTTTGTGTCCTACCTCTCGGGAAGATACTTCAGAGTATCCTGGAGGGGAGAAGTGTCCGAACCGCACAACCTATCCACAGGATTTCCTCAAGAGTCAGTGCTTGGTCCCCTTCTCTTCTCAATTTACACAACCTCACTCGGTGCAGCAATCCAGGCCCATGGTTTCTTATACCATTGCTATGCTGATGATACCCAGCTGTTCCTGTCTTTCTTCCCAAACGACCACAGTCTCTGCCCGGATCTCATCATGCCTTGCAGACATCTCGGCATGGATGAAAAAACAGCACCTTCAACTCAACCTCTCTAAGACTGAGCTCCTTGTCATCCCAGCCAGTCCCTCTTTACAACAAGAAAACAACATCCAGCTTGATTCAACCCAACTCAAACTTGGGTGTCATGATTGATGACCAACAAACCTTCAAGGTTCATGTGGCCTCTGTTGCTCGGTCGTGTCAATTCGCCCTGTACAACATCAGGAAGATCAGACCTTTCCTGTCTGAACATGCAGCACAACTCCTGGTACAGGCTCTCATAATATCACGCATTGACTACTGCAACCTCCTTACTGGCAGGCATCCCTGCATCCACGGTCAAACCTCTGCAGATGATCCAGAATGCAGCAGCACATCTGGTTTTCAACCAGCCAAAAACAGCACGTCACCCCGCTGTTCAAATCGCGTCACTGGCTTCCAGTTGCTGCTCGCATCAAATTCAAAACCCTGATACTTGCTTACAAAAACCACAACGAGAACAACTCCCTCCTACCTGAACTCTCTCATTTAGATCTACACTCCCTCCTGCTCATTACGCTCAACCAACAAAAACCGCCTGATACAACCACCACAACAGGGCCCGTGGTGGACAGCTAGACTCTTCTCCTCCGTGGCTCCGCGCTGTTGGAATGAGCTACCAAACTGTGTTAAATCTGCTGACTCCCTCTAGAAAAGCCTGAAGACCCAGCTCTTCACTGAACACCTTTGCACTTGACAGCCTAAATACAAACAAAAAAACAAACAAAAAAGACAGAAAAAAAAAAAGAAAAAAAAATCCTATTACCTCCCACACAGCCTGCTGTTGGCATCAACGCTCTATCACACTTGAATTTGTTCTATGGCACATATCTAGATTGTTGTATGTCGCTTTGGACAAAAGCGTCTCCCAAAAGAAATTGTAGAATTGCAGAATTGTAGAACAAGAATTATCTCTAAGAAAGTACGTCTCCTTTCCTTGTTTAAAGCCACATCTCCTGTATAAGGTCGAAAGCTGTCACAAACAGACAATTATTTGCAGAAAGCTGCACCTGTTTATGTGGATGATGTGCCCGTCATCAACATTTCTTTCTTTCATCGACTGATACGCTTCACGTGTGCAGATGGACAACCCAATCACGTTCACCTGCAACAGTGAAGAAAACATTTGGAATTAAGACCCCAAACTTCACACTAAATCATTGCTTCTGTTATACAAGTAAAGTGTTTGTCATCCTTTAAAGACAGACATTTCCATATTTGCTGCAGCCTTTTTTACTTCTATATTTATTCAAGATTTTACATTCCAGTTTGCGTCATGTTGTTGCTATAAAAGGATGTCATGTTTAACCGCTTTTGACTTGATGAAGTGTTTTCGACTAGTCACAATAGAAAACATACAAATATTCCACACTGAATAACATTATTTACATTTCTCAATAAGCCTTGAATTCGTGTTTCTAAAATAACAACACTGATCTCTTACATCCAGCATGGTCTTCCAGCCGCCGGTTTTGCCATTTAACAGCTGATCCGGACGAGCCAGTCCGGCGTTGTTGATGCAAACATCCACGCCTTTGTGCTGCTCTTTGATGGCTGCAAACATGGACAGAATCTTCTCCTCTTTGGACAAGTCACACTTGATAGGCACCAAAACACCAGTGTAGCCTGCTTTTTTACACTCTGCTGCCACTTCCTGGAACCAAAATGAAAAACACAACAGACAGTCAGCTACACAACTGCTGTAAAGTTGTAAAAAGAAAAGTTTGTATTTACAGTCTTTTGTAATCATCATACACCTCTGGATAAGGTAAGTTCTTAATTTGGAAGATAAAGTAATTATAGCATCTTTTCATACATTTAAAAGGATCTTAAGTATATTATCAAACAGCAAACTGACTTCAGGGAAACTCGACTACTTAAGAAAGATAAAATCCCAGGAAACTGTCCAGCAGAGGTCGTAAGCTACCAGGGTCTTGATGCATTTCATCTCTCGATCTACTTAGCCACATTCAAAAACGTTTTCTATGTGGAAGAGCACCTCTTTCTCTTTAACTTCAATTGTCCATATCTATTTAACAGTGTTAGAGGAGGTGGTCACCTCTTGGGTAAACACATTAGGGGCTTCATCATGTTCCTTGAGCAGTTTTTGTGGTGTGGTCAGGTTTCATTACTGGGTTGGATGAGGCTGCTGACTTTGGGGAGTAATGCTGCCATGAGGAGGGGTGTGCTTGGTCTGAAACACTGTTTAGCTGCTGGTTTGT
>NW_007578925.1:204481-205932 GCF_000690725.1 Stegastes partitus
TTTACTCTTGGTGCTCAGTCAAGAGTGTTTAATAAAGTTAAGGGAATTAACTTAGAGCTTAGGTAACTAAAGATCAGATACGTAAAGTGACTGGATGTAAGCTATAGAAAACACAGGAAACAACTGTATACACACACACACAACATTTATTACTAACTAAAACAAACAAACAAATAACAGCAAAGTCTTTTCACCCGAAGCAGCAGATAATCTGTTAAATTTGGAATATTGGTCGGAAGGCCAATTATAATCATGAAACACCCGTTTAGAGACAGAAGCTTGATACTTGCAGTTTCCCGGGTGCAGCAGCGTCTGATACCTGATGGAGAGACGAGGCCTTCAGCTTCAGAGCGGGAAGATCAGGGTGTGGCAGTCAAAGTTTAGAACATGGAAGACCAAGTGAGCAGCTCTACTGCAGTTAGAAGAAGCCGCCAGAGAATGCTGTTGCTTATCGGGTGAAGAGGCTCTTTAATAGTAAAACTACTGACCAATCACAGCGAGCTCCGCTCCCAGAGGGGCTGTTAGATATGATACCCAAGTATCACAGGGAGGTCGTGAGGTGGTAATGAGTTTTGCTCTGAAAGTAACAATGTTCCTTCAGAACTATATGTATTTGTACTGATGCAAAGTTGAGCTTGTAGGAAATGAATGTGTCACATGTAAAGCTTCATGGGGAGTGTAAACATGATAAATCTATCTCTGATGGTTACAGAGATAACACGATGCTTAGGACATGGTAATATAAAAAGCTGATAAATTAAAGAAGGACTTATCCAACTGTAATTAAGCTTTGGAGTATTTATCAGGACATGATATAACATAACATTTAACAATTATACTTAACACAAGATAATAAGGCACATCTTCTGGTGCTGTGTCTTATTGTTTATCCATGAGTTCAGTTTTTGCATGCCACAGGAAATGAGGGGTCAGCAGAGCAATACGTTAAGCCCGGGGCACTTTATTGCACCTGGCCATCTGTTAAGGTCTGCATGGTTGAATGTTTTTCTTTGTCTTCCCCCAAAAGCTTCTACCAAAGTTAGATCCTCTGATAGGTGATAAAGGAATTCCTCAGGGAGCCCTGCTTCCTCACTCCTTCGAGTTTGCAAAGCTGATTTACATGGCCCTGTGACCTGCAGGACAGTTCTGTCTTTTTTATGGCATGTGACTTGGATGCTACAAAGTTCAAATGAAGTTTTTCGAATCCTTTTGGGCATCTGTGTCTGTCCATATACTACACATGCATTCACACTTTGTGCAGAATCCAGCTTGTGACTTTGGTTTGTTGCCAATGAAACATGAAGCAAGAGAATCTATTTTTGATCAATTCCACAACAACCGTGAGAATAAATGTACTTTTAAATATGAAAGACTTTGTCACAAAAACAGTATCTACTCATTTATTACTTTTAGACATATTTTCCTGAATAATTAACTCATATGGGGGTTTA
>NW_007578925.1:207356-209225 GCF_000690725.1 Stegastes partitus
GGAAGCCGCGGCTTTCTCTGGATCGTGGCTGTAGATTCGCGGAATAAATTCTGTCGCTACATCGCCAGGAGAGATGCACTGCAGAAAAGAGAGGACAATAGTTCAGGATGTATGTGTTTTATGATTAATAATAGTGGTGTTTTTGGTACTCGTGGAGCTGGTGACAGACACAATTTATTGCTATAATTGCAGAAATCTTACTGTGGCCCGGATGTGGCTCTTGGCTTCACGCAGCTCCTGCCTCAGGCCCTCGGTCAGGGCGGTCACTGCGTACTTGGTGGCGCTGTAGAAGTGCACATCCGCCATTGGAGTTATGCGATGTCCACTCATGCTGCAACAGAAGAAGATGTACATGTACATGTACAGATGTCAGCATTTACCAACATGTACTGAAATGATCTCAGGGCACAGAACAAGAATTATCTCTAAGAAAGTACGTCTCCTTTCCTTGTTTAAAGCCACATGTCCTGTATAAGGTCGAAAGCTGTCACAAACAGACAATTATTTGCAGAAAGCTGCACCTGTTTATGTGGATGATGTGCCCGTCATCAACATTTCTTTCTTTCATCGACTGATACGCTTCACGTGTGCAGATGGACAACCCAATCACGTTCACCTGCAACAGTGAAGAAAACATTTGGAATTAAGACCCCAAACTTCACACTAAATCATTGCTTCTGTTATACAAGTAAAGTGTTTGTCATCCTTTAAAGACAGACATTTCCATATTTGCTGCAGCCTTTTTTACTTCTATATTTATTCAAGATTTTACATTCCAGTTTGCGTCATGTTGTTGCTATAAAAGGATGTCATGTTTAACCGCTTTTGACTTGATGAAGTGTTTTCGACTAGTCACAATAGAAAACATACAAATATTCCACACTGAATAACATTATTTACATTTCTCAATAAGCCTTGAATTCATGTTTCTAAAATAACAACACTGATCTCTTACATCCAGCATGGTCTTCCAGCCGCTGGTTTTGCCATTTAACAGCTGATCCGGATGAGCCAGTCCGGCGTTGTTGATGCAAACATCCACGCCTTTGTGCTCCGCTTTGATGGCTGCAAACATGGACAGAATCTCCTCCTCTTTGGACAAGTCACACTTGATAGGCACCAAAACACCAGTGTAGCCTGCTTTGTTACACTCTGCTGCCACTTCCTGGAACCAAAATGAAAAACACAACAGATGGTCAGCTACACAATCAACTCTGTATTTTCAGTAACCTGCCATTCAAAGGTTTTAATAGCAACAGAACTGCTGCAAAGTTGTAAAAAAAAAAAAAAAAGAAGAAGAAGCTTGTATTTACAGTCTTTAGTAATCATCCCACACATCTGGATAAGGTAAGTTCTTAATTTGGAAGATTATAATCTACTACAGTCGTGACTTGATAATCCGACCCTTAACATCTGAAAACCTTGCTATTCGACAGGTTTTTAGGAAAAACAAACGGAACCCAAAGAAAATAGCCTTAACATACCGACAGCCTTGGATTCTGACTCCGACATGACATTTTGTGTCACAAATAAGGATAACGGCGTATTATCTGATTTAACAATCTGACAGATTGGTTCAGACTGCAGCACTTAACGCTCAATTCGGATTTTTTGGTGAGATCTGAATTTTTTGTGAGTTCATTCACATTTCTAATTAAACATGACTTGTATGTGATCTGCTGTGTGAACTTCATGCGACCCAGAAGTGTCCCGCATGCGCAGAAGAGGACACAACGACGTCACACGCAGCGAGCGTGCTCAGTGTTTACGAAAGTAAACACGGATGGTAACAGTGGAGCATAACTCCCACTCCCCCGCCACTGATGGTAGAAACTGAACTGTGACCACTACCTAAACTGGCATCAGCAG
>NW_007578925.1:209907-219146 GCF_000690725.1 Stegastes partitus
AGAGTGAGTGAGTTTGTTTTCCCAATGAGACAATGGAATATATACCATTTTAGAATCAAGGACAATTGGTTATTTATTAACTTAAAAAAAAAAAAAACTGCCTTCCTAGTTAATTTACATAAGTCTGACAGCACAACATGATTTGCACATCAGTAACTTTCAACATAAAACTGTGTTACAGCCAGTTTCTGACATGGTTTTATTTGCTTTCAACAGCTGGATTTAACTTAGTGTGAGAAACACATTAAAATAGATCAGACATCAACAGTTGCCTCCTGGAACTTTCACTTTTTTCCAATTTGAAAGTTTTTCTCTCAGCTGCAGCTTCTCTCAGTTTGCACTTCTCTTCAAAGATAAACTCTGACTCTAAAAACTGCAAAAATAAAGCTTCCCCTTCAGATCCAACCTGGACTTTGTCCACGTTCCTGGCGCAGCCCACCACCTTCATCCCGTGGCGGACCAGCTCTTTGGCTACGGCCGCCCCGATCCCGACCGAAGCTCCGGTCACCAGAGCCACTCTGCCCCTCCAGCGCTCCATCACAGCGGGACACCGGGAACCTGCTACGCAAACAGAAGAACAGGAGAGACCGGAGAGTCTGCCGGTGACGAAGCCGTGAACGCAGCACACTGGAGGCGGCGCATCATCAGCAGCTCCTTCCTCTTCCGTGTTCCTCTTCTTCTTCTACGACTCCTGCATCTTGTGGCAGACTGGACGCAGCACACGCGCTCCCCCACCGGCCACTTATAGAACTGCATCGACATATTTGAATACGATGGAGAGTTCAGGGCGGTGGAGAAACTCAATTGCAGCTTTTGTTGCTTCATAATGTTCCACGTTGAGTATAAGTGATTTGATTTATATGATAATTTTCTATGAGGAATCTCATTTGCTAGCCCAGATCTTGCATTCTCAATCGCATACTTTTAAAAAATATATGTATATTATTTTAAGTATATACTAAAGCTGCCCTCACAGAGTACATATTATTTCATACAGTGTATGTATACAATTGAGACATAGTACTTCCGTCTTTGCGATCTCAGCTGCTCAAGTTTGTTTATACTTGCCAAAACACAATGACATATCTGATGACAGAGGATTGTGAGTCAGAATAGCCAGGGAAGCATGCTGGCTCATACTGTAAAGTTTAACTTCAAATAGTAATATGACATACAGACATTTTTGGCATACTACACTTGATGTACTATGTGTTGGGACAGATTAAATCTCTTTCCACATACTATATAGTATGTAAGTATGGATATTAGAATGCACCCTTTTCCTGTTACTGTCTCTGTGTTACTGTTTTCTCCACTCCAATAAAACAACAACAAAAAAGCTCCAAGCATCGACCAACCATGCTGAAAATTTCAAGATTTGCAGGGGATCTGGATCATGCAGTCAGGCAGCCCTACGGGTTTTTCTTTCTGGTCAGCAGCGACTCTTAGACGAGTTGAGGCATTTAAATCATGATTGATTGGTATTATAAGGCCCAAAGTGTGCCCAGAAAAGATGCCTATGAAGACTCTCAGTCATCCAGGTCATGGTTATTCTCCTAGTTTGACTGAACTCAAGCAGGTCCAGTTGCTATGATTAAACTACGAGAATGTGCCCAGAAAACATTCTGGACAACACTACACTAGTAGCTGCTTGGGCACAAGGCACAAAATAATTCATGCTGCCAAAAATCATCTGCAGCCACAGTAGAAACTGATCATACAAGGATACATTTTTCTGGTCTTTGACCGTCCTGTGTTAATGAGCTGGTGCCGACTGCAGCCTCAGATTTCCTGAGATGCTTTATCTCTGATCTCTCTAATCAACAAGGCATTTCCTGCTGCTCACTGGATGTTTTTAGCTTCTCCCCTGGATAAACACCACAGACTGTTGTGATGTAACTCCAAAAGGTCAGCAGTCTCACAGTCACGCCACAGTCAAATTCACTGAGACCACATATTTCTGGTTAGTATGACTGATTGGAACATTCAGTTTCTAATAAAGTGCTCAGTGAACAGACATGACTGCCTGCTGCTCTGCACTGAAAGTCTGGTTGAAACGGTTTGAAACAGTGAACATCATCACAAACACACCATGCCCACCATGAAGCATGGTGGTGACAGCATCATGGGGTGGGGATGCTGGAAGCCCTGGAAGGCTTGCAAAGGTAGAATACAATACGTTTCATGTTACAATCCTTTTATTGTATGAAGAGCAAAATTAGAGTTTAAATGTCATGTTTAAAATGAGACCATGGTTACATGAAATCATGACTTTCATAACTGTAGTGCAGAAATCACATGAAGAGTTTGTCACATCATGCATCACTAGATTGCTGACTCCACAGGACGAATCTTAAGTTCTCCAATCTGAAAGAAAAGTAAATTGATCAAATTCTGAGTAAACTATTGGTATTCAAGTCAAAAACATAATAAAATAGGACACAGAGAAAATCAAATACCTGCACATGTGGAGGGGCACCGAGGACGTACACGACAGCCTCCGCAATGTCCACTGCAACCAGATTCTGTCAGAAGCATAAAGTGCTTAAACACATTTTTATCCTAACAATTATATCAGCAGTACTCTCAGAATGCACTAACAATATTTTTACCTTATTAGGAGCATACGCAGCTGCAGCTTTTTCTGGTTCCTTGCTGTAGGCTCGATAAGCAAATTCTGTCTCCACAAGACCAGGAGAGATACTCTGCAGGAAGAGTAAACATCAGTAACAAGCGTCTTGCATTCACTGATGATGTTAACGGTTCTAGTGGAGTAGATGACGGACTGTGGGAGATTTTAGGATCAGCTTGGTTTGAATCAAATGAAGCACAAAGCAGCCTGAATGAGGAGAAACTACTTTTTAATTGCAGACAGCCATGAAGTCTGACTGTCATGGCCCCGCAGCCTCGGCCCTCGTCTCTCTCTCTCTCTCTCTCTCTCTCTCTCTCTCTCTCTCCAGCATGCAGGCAGGTGTGCCTAATTACCAATCAGCTGATTGGTGCTTCGGGATTGGTCCGCTCCAGCTGCGACCTTTCTGTCTGCCGGTATTTCAGCCGCGGTCGGACGATGCTTCGAATCATTCACCAGTTCTGCCACCAATCACCACCACCTACACTCCACCCTTCAAGGACCTTCTTCCGCCAATCTGCCACCGGACTCCCCACTACACCTGTCTACCCCGGTTCAGCTATCCTCCGGTTCACTCCGCCGCCAGTTGTTTCTTCCCGCACTCTCCTCATATCGAGCCAGTTAAGCCGTCACCGCTCTGTCTGTTGTTTTTGCATTTCTGTATTTAGCTTGAAAACTTAGTTCGTCATAGACTTATTGTTTTTTCCCTGTTTGCCTATCTAGTTCGTTATTTCCGTCAGTCAGTGAGTACCTGTTTAGTTGTTCTAATCAGCCTGCGTTCTAGTCTGTGCTCCTTTAGTTAGTTTGGTCAGCTTCAGGGGGCGGGGCTTCGGGGGCGGGGCTTCAGGGACGGCACGCCCCCAGCCCGGGCCCCGGATACGAGGTCAGCTTTAATTGAGGCAGGCCTATATCATAGCTCAGAGTAGCAGGAGTAAGCAGACCTTCCCATGATAGAGCAGTCCAGAGTATGGTCATAGTCTACTTAATATCAAACAGCTTTATAAAGGGGTTACATTGGTTGCCCCAGTCAGGACAGAGTCATGGTTGCTAAAAACTTTACAAGACCGACTGACTTTAGTGATCTAGTAGGTGTAAAATGTTGTACTGCATGAATTGCTTTATTTTAGCTCTCACATTAAACTTTATTATGCGCAAATTTACAAGTTGATCACCGATATTGTCTCCAAGTGTATTCTGGGTAAAACTCGTCACCAACCGTCCACCAACGTCATCAGTCGCTTGTCAACAGATTGCGAACTAGGTCGAGCATTTTTACGGACTAGGTTAACATGAGTGGCACTTCATATAAGCATAAAAGTGGAGCAGTAAAACGAAAAGAAAGGGAACAGAGAGAGCAAGGAAAAGCCAAATTACAAACTGGACACATATTTTGTTCATCGTCCTGGAAATGAACCAGACTTTTTTGTTGGCAGCGATTCAGGCCCGCCAAAACTGCCAGCACAGCGAGGGAGCCAGGTTAATCCCAGGTAGCAATTCTAACAATTACTACACACAATGTGTGAGTTAGTTGTAAACTGTTGGTGGTTGTAAATTGTAGTAGCCCAGCCGCTTAGCTTATAGAATAACCGCTATCCGTGGTGCTGAACTGCTTTGAATTTGTGTTTTATTATCAGTGACCATGTAGCCTCATGTTTTTGTTGTTCTCTTGGTTATACTTCATGTCCGTTTGATGGACTTCAGAATGACATAGCCGCTCTCCGTGGTGCCGAAGCTTGTAAGCCCCGCTGTTGCGGGCATGTGCATGTTGTAAAATGATGTTATCATGAGCTTTATTATTTGGGTTTAAAGGGCCCGGTCTTTTGCCCCGCCCCCGGCCCGGCTCTGATTTGTTCCGCTAGTGGTCAGCTTATTACTCTCAGCACTTAGTCTGAGCTCCTTTGTTTGTTGGTTTGGTTAATTTCCTCTGTTTTTTAGTCTGAGCTCCCTTGGTTCTGGTTTAGTTTCCTTTTGCATACTCAGCATTGTTTCTCTGAGCTCCTTTAGTTCTTATTTTCAATCTGCCAGTTCATCTCAGCACTTAGTTGAGCTCTTTGAGTTATTTTCTTTTGTTTCTCCCTAACCAGTTTAACCTGGTGTTGGTTGAGCTTGTTGTAATTATATTGTTTTTGGTTTCTCTCTATTGTTTAAATTGTTAAACTGTTTTTGTCTACCGTGTCTCTGTTGCTCTGCACTTGAGTCTCCGCCCTGCCCGTAACACTTACTGTGGCCCTGATGTGGCTCTTGGCCTCGTGCAGCTCCTGCCTCAGGCCTTCAGTCAGGGCGGTCACTGCGTACTTGGTGGCAGCGTAGAAATGTCCATCAGCAAAGGGATATACAGAATGTCCCACCAGGCTGCAACAGAAGAACAAGTATGAGCCGTTAACCAGGTCAGCATTTACCAACATGTACTGAAGTCACTTTAAAGCCAGATTTACTGTAGCAGGTCAAAGGCTGCAACAATCAGTTGATAGTTAATGGGCAGAAATCTTCACCTGTTCAGGTTGATGATGTGCCCGTCGTCAACGTTTCTTTCTTTCATCGACTGATACGCTTCACGTGTGCAGATGGACAACCCAATAACGTTCAGCTGCAAGAAACCAAGCAAAAAGAAAACCAGGGAAGAAAATGTTCTTCATTAACACCTAGAACTCCACACTATTTTTTTTTGTGCACGAAGAAACACATTTTTATTTGCTTTAAATCAGCTTGCCTGAAAGTGTCTGTGACATTTCCATATTTATTTAAGACGTGACAATCCAACTTGCATGTTCTTGTTCAAAGATGTTTAATAAAATTAGAATTGATCATGTTTTTGACTTGTAGTAGTAAAAACACAGGTTTTATAACATTAACTAATGATCAAATGTCTCAGTACGTCATGAATTCTGATTTCTACGATAACACTGATCTCTTACATCCAGCATGTTCTTCCAGCCGCTGGTTTTGCCACTCAACAGCGGCTCTGGATGAGCCAGGCCGGCGTTGTTGATGCAAACATCCACGCCTTTGTGCTGCGCTTTGATGGCTGCAAACATGGACAGAATCTCCTCCTCTTTGGTCAGGTCACACTTGATCGGCACCAAGACACCAGTGTAGCCGGCTTTTTTACACTCAGCTGCCAGTTCCTGAGATCAGAATGAAAAAAAGATTAACTTTACAATCAACTTTGTGCTTTTAGTAACCTTCCACAAAAAAGTCTGTAGTGTTAAGTTGTGCACAACATTTGTTTTGCTGTTGTGACGTAAGGTGCCACTTTCTTTTTTAGACCAAGTTAATAATGGAAAGACTGGAAGTTCTGTGGGATTCTAAGTACAGAAACAGTTTTTCAGATGTGTGATTATGCAAGTTTAGTTTACTTATGATTCAATATTGAATCAAACTTAATGTTATAGATTTTTTCCAATGAACTTTTAATAAGAGCAGAAAGGAAGTTTAGATAAACAGCATGAAGACAGATGGTGTTATTTAATCCTAGAGGAGATAAGATGTTAGAAATGGGTTGCTGTGTCAACAATGGGAAATAATCAGACCCCTCCTTTCTCTAATGCTTACATAAGCCTGACTCAGCAAAAATAAGTCTGTATAAGAGTCACTTTAAGCATTAAAATGTAATAAAGACAGTTTATGTTATAGTTGCTTTAAATGGCTGTAGTCAATTTACCATGACAAACACATGTATGTGTCTCTAACAGCAACTTTCACTTGTTTCTCTCGTATAAAATGTTGGCTGTTTGCCAATTTATCCCCCCCAAATAAAAAACAAACAAACAAACAAAAAACACGAACTCTCTAATTTTTGTCCTGAAAAATTGTAGAAATAAAGTTTCAAACCTGGATTTTGTCCACGTTCCTGGCGCAGCCCACCACCGTCATCCCGTGGCGGACCAGCTCTTTGGCTACGGCCGCCCCGATCCCAACCGAGGCCCCGGTCACCAGAGCCACTCTGCCCTTCCAGCGCTCCATCACAGCGGGACACCGGGAACCTGTTGCACGCACACAAGAAAAGCGAAAGGAGAGTCTGACGGTCACGGAGCCGTGAACGCAGCACACTGGGGAATATCAGCAGCTCCTTCCTTGTATTTCTCTTATCTCCTACGACTCCTCCTTATTCTGAGATTTGTGCGACCTCAAACTCATTTGAACTCTACGGGACACTTAAAGGGACACTGGCAGATGTTTTATTTATTTATTTTTTAAATGTAGTTTCTCGTGCTCACGAGAAAGTTTCGCGTGCGCACGAGATCATTCCCGGTTGGTACACACTGCAGGCGCACACAATAGACCAGCAGACCGTCTGTGTCTGCTTATCTGAAAATGATAAAACAGGATTTAGTTGACCTTTACGTCAATCTTGGACTCCGTTATAAAAGATATTCACAGATTCGGACTTCCGGCATCAATGACTCTTTAACGAAACGTCATCGACACACAAATTATGCCTCTTTACCATCAGTATGAGGTGGACAATATACTACACGATCATTTTTTTAAAATCAGAAGCAGCTGTTTTTCGTGCAGCAGACATAACAGTAGTCTCTGTGTGCAGCTGGCTGTGCGACCAGAGCGCAAGGGACCGTCTGCAAATTACAACACTGCTGCTACAGCGAAGACACACTACAAACATATCTAATAACGTCACTGGTATTCACTGCAGTGTCACCAAAATCACTACAGCCGTCACTTCTCTCCTACTGATCATACTACAACACTTGGTTTCACAAAAAATACACTTTAAAAAATATTTTTAATGAATTTTTATTATTATTAGTTTCAATGACTTCACTGTACTCTACTGTACACTAGTGAAACTCTGTCCAGCCACAATAGAGGCTCTGCTACTCATACTACACCTGTTAGTTTGACAAAAAATACCTTTCATGATTTTTATTTTATTTTTATTTTATATTTTTTGCTCACGAGATAGTTTCTCGTGTGCATAACAAGCTACATTAAAAAAAAAAAAAAGAATCTGTCAATGTCCCTTTAGGGGCTCCGTAGAACTCACAGTGGCACATCTGATGTAAATGTGCAGGAGGATCGTGGGTCAGAATAGCCAGAAAAGCCCGCTGACTCACATACTGTAGTTTTTCAACTTTAAGTAGTAATTGGACAGATATTTTTTTTGGCATACTACACTTGTTGCACTGTGTGTTGGGTCTTTCTGGCATACAACATTGTCTATGGATATTGGAATGCATTTAATGTCACTGTCTGCATATTTCCTCATCTTCACTCAATGAAACAATAAAAAGCTTCAACCATGCTAAAAAAAATAAAGTTTTGCAAATGTGGCGGAGTTATGGTGGGGTTAATACATTAATAGGAGGATTTTTAAATTGACTATGTTGTTGATCACGAGGAATTTCACCCCCAGGATATTAACACCATCAGGGCAGGCAGGGAAGAGACGAAGCAAACTTAGCAAACTCGTTGCATAAAACCAAGTGACAATGAATGTGTCTAGGTAGGACTGTTGACAATGACCAAAAATGAAACCATTAAACGCCACCCCGTATTCAAGCTGCAGGTGAGTTCAATGAGGGTAAGAGAGTAGACAGAGAGGGAGAGAGCGACAACAGAGGGGGAGCTCTACCTGCTACACAAAGGATTTGGATCATGTGGTCAGTTTGTCCTGCCAGTTCGTTCCCCCAGTGGATTACCCATTTTATTCACAGCGCCCAGTGCCTCCCTGCATGCAAAGGCTCCACTGAAACAATTCCACCCTGAACTATTTTAAGGGAACACTGAAGCTGCATCCATTGCTTCGCCCCATCCACAAAAACTGTTATTAGTGTAAAGAAATACAAACAAATCAGAGCATTTTTTTCCCCAAAAAACAGAGCACTACTATGCAACCATGATGTTCATCAGAATGGGCTGGCAAGGTCACACCAAGTCAAATTCATTGAGATCACATATTTTCAGCTGCTACGATTGATGTGAACATGAACTATACCTGCATGATATTATGCTCTGTAGCCACATGATTGCTGGTTGGATAACTGCATGAATTAGCAGGTGAGCAAGTGTTTCTAATGAAGTGCTGTTTTTCATTCAAGACTTAAAATGGTAAATGGTCTGCACTTATATAATAACGTTTTTTTCTACCTTAGTGGTACTCAAAGCACAAGCACCCATTCACACATCAATGGCAACAGAGCTGCCACGCAAGGCGCTGCCTGCCATTGGGAGCAACTTCGGGTTCAGTATCTTGCCCAACTTGCCCGACTGTGGAGGGGCAGGGGATCGAACTGCCAACCTTGCGACTGGAGGACAACCCGCTCTACTACCTGAGCCACAGCCACCCAAATTCCACCTTTAAATTCTTTGTATTTAGATATTTAATATGTACCAAGCATGTTGGGCACAAAACAAACTTAGCAGAACATATGAATAATATTAATTTATTTTCATAGTGTAATATTGGACTTGTTTGTATATGCACATTTCATTTGTCTGACTCATTTTTCTTCCACCACGTTGCGAAAGATAACACCTTCCATCTACCTACCTCCAGTATTGCTGCAGCTAATCTTTGACAGCAAACATGTAAGTCTGGTTGAAACTGTTTGAAACAGTGAACATCATCACAGACACACCATGCCCACCA